>NW_019230046.1:733087-794761 GCF_002742605.1 Olea europaea var. sylvestris
TTCCTTTTTTTCTATAAGTCTAGCTTTGCTCTTCCTTGTAGGGGTACTATGAGCCACATGCTGCTCTGCGTGGGTTTTGGGTTCGGAGTCCATGTTACGTGTCACGTGAGTAGTCAGTGAGTCTACAACGAAGATAAGGATCACGTGAGCAGTGATTTTTGTTTGTGTTTCTGGAAGTTTGTGGATATTTTACTTTGGCTCGTACGGCAAGATGGGCTTTTGGCGTTGAAATAGTTTTTTGAGGAAATTACATTCTCCCAGGACTTTCAAGTTCACTGTGCATAAATCATAGACTCAACTTTTCCAATCAAATATTCGATATAACCCTAACCCTAAAATTCAAATTCATTTCGCTCCATCCTTCATTCTCTCTCTCCCTCTCCCCCCCCCTCCCGTCTCTCTATCCTCTCCATCACACGAGCAGCCACCATCGCCGAAGACCACAGCGTCATTCCAATGACCTCTTCCGAATGTGTAAGCATCGTTGCATAGTGGCTCGCAACGCTGATGTCGTTGCAAATACTGCGAAGAGCAATGATGATTGCCGTCACTTGAAGCAGGTGCGACGTACAATCAGACCTTGACATGTTGCCGATTGGTTGTCGATGCAAATTCATGACCTCAACCTTCTTCTACGTCCAGTTGATAGTGATTTTGGGTGTTATCTCTTTTGTTTTGCGATCTGTAGATAGTGATTTTGGAGTTTTGTTAGTTGTATTTTTAGATCTTCGTCGTGGTTGTGGTGGTGATGTTGGTAGTAGAATTTGATTGTTGGTGGTTTTAGGGGGATGTGATTGTAATGTTGGTCGTGGTGGTGGTCGTGGAAGTGGTGGCAGTGGTTGTAGTGGGACGCCATGGGATAGGAGTGTTTGTTCATGGTTGTGATAGTGTGGTGGTGGTGTTTCTGGTTGGTGGGACTGTAGGTACAATGGTGTTGGTGAGGTTGAGAGGTGGTGTATTGTTGGATGTGTTTGGAGGTGTTTTCTAGCTGTCGTGGTGGTCCTAGTGGATGCGATGGTTTCTGGTGGTGGTTGTATTGTTGGTGTTGGTCGTGGTGGTGTGGTAATGGATGCGGTGGTGGTGTCGGGATCGGATATTGAATGTTTGTGACCAATTATATGGTCACGTTTGTGACTATGACCATAAACTGTGACATTAAAATTCAATCACTAGTCATTAAAAAGTAATTCGTGATTATTAAATTTGAAAATATGTGACCTGTGACCTGTAGTTTTTTGATTTTGTGAGCAGTGATCTACAAAATTTTTTATTTGTAACCAATGAAATAATTTGTAATCCACAAAATTTTTGATTTGTAACCTCGAAATAATCTGTAACCTACAAAATTTTTGATTTGTGACCTCGAAATAATATGTAACAAATTAATTCGATTATATGTAATCAATAAGTAAATCTATGACCAATAATTACGAATATGTGGTCATTAATCGAATAACTGTGACTTTATTATATTTAATTAATAAATATTTTCAATTAATTATATAGAAACCTGAATTTTGAATTTTTAAACTTTGCACCAGATTTGTGACTTGATGTAAACAATACTCCTTGAGTTGTGATGTTTTCCCTTTTACATATTATTATATTTATGTCTCGAATAATTTTTATTGAATTATTATTCTCAAAATAATATAAATTATTCACAATTATGATTTCTAATAGAGTAAACAGACTCATTTTTTTAATTATATTTTCAAATAAGCAAAACAAATATTAATACAAAAATGCAATTAAATATTTGGTTATCATTTTAAAGCATGTTAACAATATTTTTTGACGAAATTCAAGATTAATGACAAAATTTCAGTAACTGTGTTTCTCACTAACCACCTGGCTAGCGCTCGAGCGATGGATTGATTGCTTGCTAGTCATGAGACCATTGCTCGAGCAATCGTGTTATTTAGCCAAAATTCTAATTGCGATTTTAGCAATTTTTGCACTCCTATTCAGCTTCAAACACTCCATTATTGTCTATTATATTAGGACTCTACCATTTGTTAGACTCTTCTTACACACACACACACGAGTCATTATACCCTTTGAGAGATCCAACCAACATAATTTACACTCCTTACATATTTTGATATTAGTAAACTGTTATTTAGCCAAAATTCTAATTGCGATTTTAGCAATTTTTGCACTCCTATTCAGCTTCAAACACTCCATTATTGTCTATTATATTAGGACTCTACCATTTGTTAGACTCTTCTTACACACACACACACACGAGTCATTATACCCTTTGAGAGATCCAACCAACATAATTTACACTCCTTACATATTTTGATATTAGTAAATTTTCTTCATCTGTCCGTAATTATTTCCTGATTGAATTTACACATAAATCTTATTTTCTTATTATTATTTTTCATATTATAATATTCTCATTCAACACCCCCTACAATAATCGTATCATTCTTCGCTTGTTCTAAACTTGGAAAAGACCACTCTAAAACATTATCCCTTTCTTTGTCCAAATAGAAATCCATCCATTCTCTCTTGTCCCCACCATTTTTTCTTCACTTATATAAGAAATCTTAGCCCTCTCTTTCTCTCTCGCTCTCTCTCTCTCAATCTCAAGGAGTTCTGAAATTTCCTCAATGCAATTCAGCCCGCCAGTCAAGACAAAGACAACCAGCCACGTTTTACAATTTTTAATGTAAGTTCTATTTTCATCATCATTTTGATTTGTATTTTTGTTTAATAATTCCACCATTATCTGTCCACTTCCTTTTGAGATACAAAAGTTGTTGTAGACTCGTTTGATTAATTTTATGAAAGTGCTTCTCTTAATTTGAAGAGTTTTTTAGAGAGAAAAATTGCTGCAATGTGATTTTCTCTGAAAACGGTTTTGGAATAGAAAGTTTTTTTTTTTTTTTAAATTAAGTCAACGTTTCTTCTAAAGAAAGTAAAAGCAAAAATCATGTCAAATGAACGTATATAATGTTAATTTTGTTATCAATTTAAATTTTATGTTTTTTTGAAAAAATTGGCATCTACTAGAGAACCCCATACTCAAATTGTCCGTATTTGAATTTCCTAAAAATAAAAATTTTTAGTAAAAATTAATGATATATATGATTAAAAAATTAAAAAAAATTAAAATCCAAAAATATGTTATTAAAATTAATTGTTGATTTGGACTTATAACTTTTTTAGTTAAACCAAATAGGTGCGGTTACTTTATGAATAATTTGGAATTCAAGAATTAGAGATTAAAAATTTCCTCTTGGGTCGCATTGAGATTTTATTTATTTATTACTTCTTAACTAATTCATTGATTTTTTTTTATTTTCTGAACAGGTACAAAAATATGACCTAATTGCCTTATTGGTTTCAAAACTTTGTATAATTTCCAATTTGACCCATATATATTCCCATACATGGCAATGCTTAAGAAAGTGGGATGGAGAGTCATTTTATTTTTCAAAAACTCTTTTTCAACTACACATTCTCATTTAAAATAATTTTACATATAAATCAATAGTATTTTTTTATTTTTTAATTATACATTCTCCAAAAAATCACCGTTTCTAAATACTTCTCACAAAAAATGGGCAATAGCTCTTCAAAGCCGTCTTCCCCGCCACCTCCACCTCCACCTCCACCTCCACCTCCACCCCCTCCCCCTCCGCCCCCGCCTCCGCCACCACCACTGCCGCCTCCACCACCAACCACCACCACCCTCTTCGCCTTCTCCACCGGAATCCCCAGCCGCCCCCATATCACCACCACCACCAAAATCATACACTTTCCTCTTCCCGAAAACTCAGTCTACAGTCCTCCCTAATCCTTCGTCATTCTTCTCTCCCGAACTCCTCTCCCATCCTTTACCTACAAATTCATTTTTCCAAAATTTCACGTTGAAAAATGGTGATCAACTTGAATATATTCACCCATATTTAATCAAATCATCTCGATCTTCTCTTACCCTATGTTACCCATGTCAGTTCAGGAATTCTGATTTTTTATACCAGATATTTATTGCTGATCTCACCATTTCTGCGCTGAACAATCCTAATCCAAATGCAACCCATATCATATCTGCATTCAATGATTTGAGTGTGACTTTGGATCTTCCATCCAGTAATCTTAGGTTCTTTCTGGCTAGAGGGAGTCCCTATTTGACTTGCAATGTGATGAGTAGGGTAGCATTCTCCATTTCAACCATTCATGCTATTCTTGAATTGTCCTCAAATAGTTCTTCCACAAAGTACACTATTAAGCTTAATAACAATCAGACTTGGCTTCTTTATGCTTCTTCGCCGGTAAATATGAGTCCTAATGTTTCTACTATTACTTCTAGTGCATTTTCGGGGATAATTAGGATTGCTGTATTGCCTGAACCAAAATTTGAAGCAATTCTTGATCGTTATAATTTTTGTTATCCAATAAGTGGTGACGCTGTTCTCACAAAGCCTTTTTGTTTGGAGTATAAATGGGAGAAGGGAGGGTGGGGAGATTTATTACTGCTTGCCCATCCTTTGCATCTTCAGCTCCTTTCGAGTACTGATAGGTCCATTACGATCTTGGAGGATTTCAAGTACAATAGCATTGATGGTGAGCTGGTTGGAGTAGTTGGAGATTCTTGGGTTTTGAAAAGTGACCCTATTGGTGTTACTTGGCACTCAATTAGAGGGATCAAGGAGGAATCATATTCTGAGATAATTGAAGCTCTCATCAAGGATGTTGAGGCCTTGAATTTGAGTACAGTATCAACATCATCATCGTACTTCTACGGGAAATTGATTGCAAGAGCTGCACGGTTCGCATTGATTGCTGAGGAGGTGTGTTATCTCGAAGTGATACCTGCAATTCAGAAGTTCTTGAAGGATATGATCGAGCCTTGGATGGATGGAACTTTTGGTGCTAATGGTTTCTTGTACGACTCGAAATGGGGTGGAATTGTGACTAAACAAGGATCAGAGGATTCAGGGGCTGATTTTGGATTTGGAATCTACAATGATCACCACTATCACCTTGGTTATTTTATCTATGGGATTGCAGTTCTTGCCAAGATTGATCCTGCATGGGGAAGGAAGTACAAGCCACAAGCTTATTCGCTCCTGGCCGACTTTATGCACTTGAGCAAGCAAGAAAACTCGAATTATCCTCGTTTGAGGTGTTTCGATTTGTGGAAATTGCATTCTTGGGCAGGAGGGTTGACAGAGTTTTCAGATGGTCGAAATCAGCAGAACCCAGGTGAGGCTGTGAATGGATATTATTCAGCAGCTCTCATGGGACTGGCCTATGGGGACAGCCACCTTCTTTCTGTTGGATCTGCTTTATCTGCTTTGGAAATTCAAGCAGCAAAAACTTGGTGGCATGTGAGAGAGGAAGATAAATTGTATGGAGAAGAATTTAGCAAAGAGAACCGGGCTGTAGGTGTTTTATGGACCAACAAAAGGAACAGTGGTCTTTGGTTTGCTCCAGCCAACTGGAGGGAGTGTAGGCTGGGAATTCAACTACTGCCTATACTTCCCACAAGTGAAATTCTGTTCTCTGACGTACATTTTGTTAGAGAGCTCGTGTCGTGGACCTCGCCAGCACTGGCTCGGAAAGGAGTTGGAGAAGGTTGGAAGGGTTTCGTATATGCACTGCAAGGGATTTACGATAAGGAAGGTGCTTTGAATAATATCAGGAACTTGAATGGATTTGATGATGGAAACTCCCTCACAAATCTTTTGTGGTGGATTCATAGCCGAGAAGATGAAGGGAAGAAACGAGGGGAACTTTCTTGGTTTCACCATTATTGTCACTGAGTTAACTGTCTTAAAATAGTGTGAATATCCCAAGCCTTTCTTCCTCATTGTTTTTTATGCTCCAAATGGAATTCTGAAATCCTTTGGATCCTTGTAAATATATCGTGTACTGGACACATTTTATAGGAACAAACAGGTTGGACTGAGCATTCATGTCCCTATACATTCTAAAATGGTGGAAAGAAAATTTCAAGAAACGAGAACTATTTCAAGAATGGTACAAAATGCACAACTTCAACTCGAAACATGAAACCAAACCCAGCATCAATACTTCCACTGTCCAAGAATACTACATAAAATAGTCTACATAAAAATAGTAAAACACTAGCCTCCCAACTTACGGATGAATAAAGACGAGCGCAAAATGCAACTCATAGAACCTTAATCTGACTTCAGTGGTACATTAATATTTCAAACTAATCCACACACCTAAGAGCAGAAGAGAGATCATGACGCCAAAAGAAAACTACTAACCAGCATATGTTCTAAGACTTAAATTTAAGACCACATGACTCGGCATCTCATTACGTAGTGAGGAAAGTCCAAAGCTTCTTACCAATGGAAGCTTCACCAGGATGGTCGACCTCATCATCATCGCCATCATCATTATCATCGTCATCATCTTCCTCACGACTTTTAGTTTGGAGGTCCTCATCACTGTAGTCCTTGGCCCCTGCAGTCCCGCTCACTTCTTCACTCATTACCATGTCATCCAAAGACGTATTCGCTGTGTATTTTAAGTGATGACCACCAGCATTCTTGAACTGCCCAACAAAAAAAAAAAAAAAAAATTAAATAAATAATAATAATTATTGAGTAAACCAGTAGAATAAGAGCAACTTCCATCCACGCCAGAGAAAAAGAGTTTTGGTGCTTCAGAGCTCGATATGAAGCTCAGAGTCAACACTAGAATAACCAAGTGAAAATAATGCCAGAGAGCGAGTGAGAGGATACCCTAATGGGGCTGTCTGCTGAAAACTCGCTGGCAGCCTCTGTGCTTCTTACCGGCACACTATCATCTCCACCACCATACCCCGTGGGAAGGGTCGATGCAGCAGCTTCAGGATCACGGATTCCTTCCCCAACTTTTGAACTGGGGAGTTCCTTCCTTTGACTTTTGACACCAGCAACTGGCTTTTTCTTGTTCTTGCTTGGTTCAGGTAAGGATCCATTAGATTCCGTTGCCACTGATCTGAGGGCCATAAATGTAAACACTGGTATTAGTATTATTTTTCCCACAAAGAAAGGAAATAACAAAAAAGAAAGACAAGCAATGGTATTAGCCGACAAACATGAACAGGCAGAAATAAGTTCCTACGAATCAATCAGCTGCTAGAAAGCATTTTTAAAATTTTCAACCTTCTGGAATCAATAGGACAACCCATATGGGCAAGGCCAGGAAATACTGACAACGTCAAATACCAGATAGATAAATGAGTGACTTACATTTTGGACCGCCGGAGATTGTATCGTTTCTCACCAAAGCTTTGTCCAGCTGCAGCAATTTTTAGTAGTCTCTTCTTGCGAGCCCCATCGCCAATGCTATCTGAATGTCCTTCACTGTGACCATCTTCACTAACTGTTGCTTGAGATACATTCATACGGTTTCGCTTTCTACCATTTCTTGGTTTTTCAGCACCCAAAAGATCGGATTCTGCCAGACTATCTTCGTCCAAATTAATAGGATTCTCTGCATTACCATTAGCATGCTGACTATTCGCTTGAAGAGTTTCCCCTAAGATGGCCTCATTTGCGCCAGCACTGGCAGCTTTCACAGATCGCGTTCTACTTGCCCTGGGCCTGCCTCCCTTGCCAGGTCCTCGGCGGCGTGTCTTCGCATCAGAGTTCTGAGAATTTTCAGGGATAGCTTGCTCTCTGTCAACATTCTTCTGATCAACTAATTGATCTTGTCCATCTTCGAGCTTCCTAATGCTGCCATCGTATTGAGATCTTTGGACATCAAAAGAATCATCTGCAACCTGTAGGGATGTTTCTGGCTCATTTTCGGTGTTCAGTAATGTTTTTGGTGACAGAACATCAACATGCTCCCCAGGAAGGGATGTTAGATCAACTGGATCTTCGGAAGAAGCATGCTCAAGTTTCTTTACCGGTGATAATTTAAAAATTTTTGAAGTACATTTCCGGAACCAAGACATAGTTGCACCAGAAGGTGGAGATGCTGAATTAACTACAACAGGAGATAACTGAGAAGGGCCTTCAATTGCCCCCTTCAAATAATTCTGAGCAGCTTGTGGCAATGGAGGGGGGACCTCAGCATTTTTCAGCTCCTCTAAAGATTGAAGATCGGAAAGCATAAACTCATGAATTCTCTCTCCACAAATGTTGCAGCCTTTCTGTTTCTCAGCAAACATAATGAAGCGTTCTCTTTCCTTGATAAACTGCTCCCTTTGATCCTTTAACTTCCGACTTAAGTCAACCAACTCCTCAATGTCTTTCTTCATCTCACACTGTTGTGATTCCATGTGCTTCTTATTTTGTGAAATTTCTAGTTTCTCTTTCTCTAGCTTATTTCTTTCCAACTTCATCTCTTCCATTTCTCTTCGGGCCACTTCTCTCAAGTAATTAATATTATTAAGTTCCCTTTCCTTCTCTTCCTCAAATGATATCTCGATCTCACGGAAACGATTCTCCATCTCTTCCTGCTTCCTCTGTATTTCAGACTCAAGCTCTTGTTTCTGCAGTTCAAAATCATGAAGAAACTGTCTTCTTTCACTATCTAATTTTTCAGTCAATATCAACTTTTCTTGCTCCATGCTAGCATTAAAAGAATCTTTCGCCACTTTAAGAGATTCTAACTCCCTCTGAACATATTTTTGTGTTTCTAACTTCTCATTATTTAGCCTCTCCTCTTCAGAATGTTTCAATTTTTCTACATATTTTTTCTGTTCAATAACACCCTCCAGTTCTTTTCCAATCTCGGCTTTTTTGTTATCGAGCTCTTCCCATTCTTTCTCAAATCTCTCCCTTTCATGCTTCAGATCCTCAGCTTCCTTCAAAAGCTGTTCATTTTGGAGCCTGCACTTGTCTATCTCCTGTTTCAATTCGGACTGCAGGCGTGTGTGTTCTAATCTATCATCTTCAGTTAGTTTTAGCTGTTCCCTCTCTTCCTGCAACTTTATTTGCTCTTTTTCAATGTCAGCCCTAACTTTCTCGAGCTCAGTCTTGAGATTAAGCAAGTTCTCCTTTTCAGCAATGACTTGTTTACTCTCCTTTTCCAAGTTATTCTCTTCGATTTTGAGAGACTTCTCCCTTTCCTTCAAAGCTTTTGACTTTGAGTCAAAATCCATTTCTTTCTCCCTTATTTTCTCTGATTTTTTTTCAAGTGCCTGTTCTCTTTTTCTGACTTTCTCTTCCATATGAGTAATTTCAGCTGCCTTCTTCTCTACTTCAGCCACCTTGTCTTTCAACTCTTCATCAAGAGATTTCCTCCTTTGATCCATTTCCAAGTCAAACGCCTCCTTCTTTGCATCCAAGATGGTCTTGTGTTCATCCAAAAGTTTCTGAATCTCCACCTACATGAGTTTTTATTGGAAATAGTCATGTAACAATCACAATTACCTGGGCAGAGAAGTTACCGACAAAAAAATAATTTTTAAGTAGGCCACTGCACAAAAAGATGTAAATAGGGAATTTTCAATAAACATGTATATGAAACCGAATTTCAACTAATGTGTATATAAAACCTATCAAATTAGAAATTAGGAAAAACTGAATAATAGATGAAAGCAAGAGTGCTTACTTTCTCTCTCGTGTTTAACTTCTCTTCAAATTCTAGTAATTGTTTCTCTTTCATCTCTAAGCTCTTCTTAATATTATCAGCTTCCTGCATCAATAAAAATACAAAGTCAGGAAGAAGAAAAAACAATTTACAACTATATTAACAAATCTCAGACAAAAACTTGCCTTCTCCTTGAGCACAAGACTAGCTAGTCTGCAGCTCATATCATCTTCTTTACTCTTCAAAACTGAATTAGCCATCTCAATCTTCTTCTGTAGTTCTTCAAGGTCACTCTGCTTTTTCTTCAAAACCTTATCATTCTCATTTGCCCTCTCCTCTCTTTGGTTTAGTAATCTTCTGCTATCAGCCAGCCTATCTTCTCCCTCCTTTAATTTTCGTTCCCATTCACGCAGGTCATCCTTTTGTTTAGATAAAGCAGTTTCGTGTGTTTCACGTCTGCCAAAATATAACAGTCGAATCAGACACTGGTATCCAAACAGAAGTTGACTGTGCAAGAAAGGTAAATGTTATAGTAACAAAGTCATGGTTCTCGAGCATACTCGGAGATGAAGAAGGCCCGCTCCCTTCGAATTGCATTTTCTTGAGCATCCACCTCATGTAATTTCCTCTCGATTTCGGAACTCTTCCTGTTCACCTCAGCAAGCTTAGCATCAGCTGCATGAATTTTTGCTTCGACCTCCAATGATTTCTCCTCAACACTGGTGACTAATGCATTTGCCTCGGCCAGTTTTGAATCAGCTGTGAACTTAATTGCAGCATTGTCTGAGCGCATCTCACGCAAAGCCTTCTCTAGCTGCAGCAACAAACCACACCAAAAAGTTAACTATTCACTGTTATATCACAACATAATTAATTCCCACCTGCTAAAATAACTACAGGTTAATGTCCTAATTTTTTTCCCTCATCCAAATAACAAACTTATAACTCACTTTCCATAGTTAATTGGTCTACCACAAAATAAATGTTACACGAGAAATCACTTACAATTGCTAGCATAACCATATCACATGCAAGTAAATAAGAGCAAGAATGTGTCCTCGTACATGCATATGCACATGTATTTGTGTATATCTGTATGCAATTAGGCGTTGATTGAATAAAACACAAACCGATTGTAGTTCACCATCTCTTTAAATATTGATCACTTTTATAAATCTAGTATGAAAACATCATTCATATCCATTACCCTCGATAATACTCGACTAACACCGCCCATGGCCCTGCCTTTAAACAGTATCAATAAGGCTCATGAATGAGGTAATTTGAGAAAGGCATATCTTACATCAAGCACACATTGCCTTTCAACACCTAATGCCTTCTTTAAATTCTCTTCCCGCTTCTCCACTTCAGAAATTGCAATTGAATTGGCCACTTGTTCTCTTTTTAGTACATCATTTGCCTCTGCTAAAGCTTGCCTGAGTTCTTCGTACTTTGAAGTCCACTCTTTTTTCTCGATCAATAAAAGGCCCATATTGTATTGATAGTCAAAAAGCTGCATGAAAATACATCAGTCCATGTGCATGTTTATTAACCTAACAAAATATATTGACATGACAATTACTTGTAAAACTCATAAAAATCTACTACTAGTATTAACTAACATCACCAAAAGATAAACATTTAAAAGAGATCCAAGGAAAAAACATTAAGGGTGTGTTTGATTACATTTATTTTTCATGGAAAATATCAGTTTTGGCATCAAAAATATCACCAAGAAAAGAAAATATTTTTCTTCTTTTATGGAAAATAAAAACCACCTCCACCCAAGGAAAATGTTTTCCTTAAAAACAAGGAAAATTAGGCATATTTTCAAAAGTTGGAAAATGTTTTCCATGGAAAAAATTAGCAATCAAACACCTCAAGTAGAAATTTCGCCAGAAAATATCAATTTTCCATGAAAAATAAATGTAATCAAACACACCCTAAAAGCATTCAAAAAAGGAAAACTCAACTAAATGAATTAATTCAGGAAAGGGAAGTAAAAATCAAGAAAAAAAAGCCAAAATCAAATTAATTGTACCAAGGAAGAAATAGTATAAGGAATGGGCAGGCAATGCCCAAAACTATGTAGCTTCAAGCAAGAATAGATTCTATAATGGGATACCACATGGGCTGACTTGCAGCTTTTCAAAGCTAGGTAATGTTCCCCCTTAATCCCACCAGGAGAATCTAAAATCCATTATTCAGAAAAGACAATCGGTCCATTCAACAGCTGGAGTTACAGAGCTGCAGGGATGTGGTCCCAATCTTAAACTAATTAATAAAGAATAACATAAAAGAGTGATAACCTTCTCCATCCATGCAGCCAAATATTCATGGAGTTGACAAAAATTCGAAACATTTCATCGCAGAAGTAGAATTAATCACTGGGGAGCATAATGTTTTCCATTCACGCGATTGATCAATTGAGGGCAAACTGGATTGTTAAAAGGTCTAAAAAACTACCCAGAAAGTAATAGGAGAATACCAAAACCTACATGATCCAAGATGCTAAACTTTTCCAGTCTAGGATTTCTTATGGTAGTTCACACCCCATTTCTAGTCAAGTAGGTAAGTAGGAACTAAAGGTATGAAGATTAGAATCTTCATCATTTCAGTTCTTCCATGCTCCAAATTGCATCACTTCATGCCAGTGAAAGACGACCCCATGCACAGCCATCATGATATAGCATATTGGGAATGGAGAAGGATTATTTATAAAAACACGAACACAAGCCAAGCTTCTGTAAACTTAGTTCTGGAGGCAAAAAGAACGTATAATTTGTGAAACCATGCATCTCATGGAAATTACTCATGTAAAGAGATTCAAGAAAAGAAGTAAAATTTTCATAATTGCTTGAATAATCTATCAAAATTTATCAAAACCATCCACCGGTTCAATTGGATTCAGGAACTCATCCGCCTACTAGATGAAGATGTTTCAAGGTTAAATTCAAAAGAATCACATGAGATCATTCACAGTCATATTAAATATGTTTATATAGAATTTAGAATTCTCCTAGAATAGGCCAAATGTGCTCCTCAGCCTTATTGCATAAGATAAAATGAAGACCATGCATTAGTGAGCATCACCATATAGTTCCAAGACCTCTCAGTTTCACTTCAAATGGCAGGTATTCAGATGTACTCTTGACTCCCACTCGAGTCTAGTAGTTTTACTGCTAATGCTTATTCTCTATCAGATTCACCACTCGAATCAAATCCTCATATAATCCCAACATAATAAAATATATATAATCAAGTCAAAACTTCATCAAATCCGCAATTACACTCCTACATAGTTAGGTAAAATGGTACCAAAGCAGGAAAAACGTAATTACACCATTCAAAAAGAAGGCAATAATAAAAAAAAAAAGAACAATTAATATACAACAAAGTAAACCAATACTAACCTCGTTTTCAAGCTTTTGAAGTTTATCGGTGAGAGTATCCTGGTCCATGGCCCCAACAAAAGCAACGGCTTTTCCCTTAATTTCACTTCTAGGATTAGGGTTCGTGCCCGACGCGGGCAGTGAAACTGATCCGTTCTTTTGAGCCGGCTCACTCCGCGGCGTCAACGGCCACAACTTCTGAGGTGTAAACATTACGGCAAACAAATTTCCCCTACGAAAATTCCCAAAAATTGTGAACACCCAGATCGCAGACTCGCAGACCCAACTTCATAAGAAGAAAGAAACCAGAAACAGTAGAGGATAAAGCAGTAAAATTGGTGAAAAAAAGAAAACCCAAAAAATTTAAAGAACCTCAAGCGGATTTGAACGGAATTCCCAAATTTTGGAACATAAAACAGTTGTGAAATCCGGTAACGTCTCGAAACCAACTTTCTCTCTCTAACTTTCTTTAGTGTCTGTGTCTCCCTCTAAAGCCAACTCATTTTTGTGGCGTGCGCAGATCGCTCACGTTCTTTTATTTTTATTTTAATCCCCCGACAGCAATTCGACTGTGCGAATTTACTTCACTACCCATACTAAAAATTTATTTTTAGCCGTTGGCAGGGGTAGTTTGGGGATTGCGTTCGGCCGCCTTTAAGTAGAACGTGGGGTGTGTTTTATTATTCGACCAACTTACCCTTATGTTCCGGGAGGTGGAAGTGTTAAACTATGAAAATGTAGGGGTGTTTAGGTAAATTCACCGAGTGAGGGAATATACTTGTGGATTATAGGCGTTGGGAACGAACGAGGCAACTGGAGTTATGACTTGGATTGAAGGTAAGGCATTTCACTTTTGTGCTTATTACGTGTGTTTCTTAGCCCCACTACTCCCTTGGAGCGTTCTCGTCCTTATCTTTTATCCCGCCCTTACAAGTCCTTGTTTAGCACGTAGATTTTAATTTAAGTCAACATCAGCAATTAATTTTAATCACATATTTTAATGAGATTCAACCCTTGTCTGGAGTCGATTTTTTGGACAAAAAAATGATTTTTTTCATCGTTGGTAGTTGTCGTTTTTGACTGCCACTCATACGTGTTGGTACCAATTGACCAAAAACGATAGAAAAAATGATTCTTTTTTGGGTTTAGAAGCTGCAGCAGACAGGGCCACACAATTTTTCAACCATATTTCATCAATTTTTATCAATATATACTAAGATTTTGATTTTATTCTCTACTATCAAACCGGGGCTAAATGTTAATTGTTTAAATGTTGTTGTGCTACATATTTGCTTGAAGATTTTGAACGATAATAATCAAAATGTAAAGATTTGGGATTTATTTGTACTTTTTGTTAATGTTAGATGCTTCTAATTGTAATTTTCTTGAGTTAATTATTAGCATATATCGGAAATGAAAATGTGACAAAATGTCACCTTATGCACATGATCTTAATCAATTGATTTCAATGAGAGTGTTTTTACGGTATTAATGATCAAAATTATTTGCTTTTGATTTTTAACATGTATAAAGAAACTACCAACAATTTTTTTCTATTTGTAGCGTATCTTTTATCTTTATCACATCGACTTGACAAATTTCGTTCAATAAGAAAGTTTTTTTCTATTTTTTTTTTTTTTTATCGTTCTGTACAAGTAGAATTTGTTTTTGACAATCTACTAAAGCAATGGAGATGCGATGATTTTTCAGCTATATATAATAATATAAATAAATATAATTTCCATAACAATATGCTTGCATCACCTTTCGTCTTATAATCGCTTAGCTATATGACTTAACAAATTTAATAACTATTTGGTTCCGATGAAATTTTAAATTTTAGTTTAAGTCAAAATCAACAATTCATTATTTTATGGATTCTACAATTTTCCAATCACACATTTCATCAATTTTTATCAAAATTTACTAAAAATTTGATTTTAATCCCTCATCAAACAGAAGTTAATGTCCTTGTCGTAATGATGCAATACCCATAAATAAATTCTCTTTCTTTTCTACAATCGCAATCAAAACTATGCTGAAAGTAGTTGAAAACTCTCATAAGAATTAATTTTCTAAGGGAAAATTAGGTGCATACCCTAAAAAAATTAAATATTTGATTATGCCTTAAAACTAATTTAAAACTATTATTACCGCATTAATTACGTTCAAAACCCAAAAAAAAAACCCTGAATCACAAACAAACCTCTGTTGCAGACACTTGAGCAGTCGCGTTCTCTTGTTGAAATCAATGGCCTCCAACTGCAAGGAGAATGTGTACATAGCAAAGCAAATCGAGCGTTATGAAGAGATGGTGGAGTACATGGAGAAGGTGGTGACCGCAGTGGAAGGCAAGGAGCTCACTGTGGAGGAGCGCAATCTCCTCTCGGTAGCGTACAAGAACGTGATCGGCGCTCGCCGGGCCTCCTGGAGGATCATGGTTGTTATCATAAGCACCCAATGGATGGGCAACACCTTGTTTTCCCTCCCGCTGCAACTGCTATTCTTTGTGTACCAGTATGATCTATCCCTCAAAACAAAATTCATTAGTTTTTGTACTTTTTTTTGCTTTAATTCTCTTCTGTAATGCAAATTGCAGTTCTGGAACTTGGTAAAATTCATGTCTGCCCCGTTTATCACTCCTGATGTGTTTATTTAATGTACAATGTAACCCATCACCATTTGCATCACGGACAGCCAACCAGTGTCGTACCTAAAAGTCCGAAGGTAATAATTTGCATATTTGATTGTATCAACAGCTTAGGCTGAAAGCTGCTAGCCTAAATAGTTACAGAATCTCGTTCATTTAGATTACAACCAAAAATACAGATATTAGAGCAACTTTAGTCAATTTAATTCAATATTATATAGTTAATAGTTGACAGGCACCGCTGTAGAGCAACTTGGAAGAAGTGTGGATTTGTCTTAAAAACTAAATGATCATTTTGGAGAGATCTGACTATTTTGTTTTTGCAGAAATACCCTTTGAATCATCATTTCCGTATCCAGAATAAAGGTTTTGGTATAACTTCCAAAACTCTGGGACGAGGTTTTTAGAGCACTACCTTCAACAATATCCTCAATTTGCGATGGCATTTTGAAACTCCTTGATTCCATGCTCATTGGATCGGCTTCCTCTGGGGACTCTAAGGTGTTTTATCTGAAAAAGAAGGGCAATTGTTATTGTTAATTTAGCAGAGTTCAAGACTGGGGTGGAGAGGAAAGAAGTTGCCGAGAGCACTCTCTCGACTTACAAGGCAGCTCAGGACATTGCAAATACAAAGCTTGCTCCAACATATCCAATCCGACTTGGGTTGGCACTCAACAGGCTTCGTTGATGCAATTGTCGTACAAGGACAGCACTCTAATAATGCAGCTTCTTCGCGATAACCTCACTTTATGGACTTCAGACATGCAGGATGATGGCTCAGAGGAGACCAAGGAAGCACCAAAGCCGGATAATGCGTAAAATATTTTTGTGCTTTGGTCGATGGATCTTGCTATGCTTTATCTTTGCTTTTTTTTAAAAAATTAAATAAATAATAATAATTATTGAGTAAACCAGTAGAATAAGAGCAACTTCCATCCACGCCAGAGAAAAAGAGTTTTGGTGCTTCAGAGCTCGATATGAAGCTCAGAGTCAACACTAGAATAACCAAGTGAAAATAATGCCAGAGAGCGAGTGAGAGGATACCCTAATGGGGCTGTCTGCTGAAAACTCGCTGGCAGCCTCTGTGCTTCTTACCGGCACACTATCATCTCCACCACCATACCCCGTGGGAAGGGTCGATGCAGCAGCTTCAGGATCACGGATTCCTTCCCCAACTTTTGAACTGGGGAGTTCCTTCCTTTGACTTTTGACACCAGCAACTGGCTTTTTCTTGTTCTTGCTTGGTTCAGGTAAGGATCCATTAGATTCCGTTGCCACTGATCTGAGGGCCATAAATGTAAACACTGGTATTAGTATTATTTTTCCCACAAAGAAAGGAAATAACAAAAAAGAAAGACAAGCAATGGTATTAGCCGACAAACATGAACAGGCAGAAATAAGTTCCTACGAATCAATCAGCTGCTAGAAAGCATTTTTAAAATTTTCAACCTTCTGGAATCAATAGGACAACCCATATGGGCAAGGCCAGGAAATACTGACAACGTCAAATACCAGATAGATAAATGAGTGACTTACATTTTGGACCGCCGGAGATTGTATCGTTTCTCACCAAAGCTTTGTCCAGCTGCAGCAATTTTTAGTAGTCTCTTCTTGCGAGCCCCATCGCCAATGCTATCTGAATGTCCTTCACTGTGACCATCTTCACTAACTGTTGCTTGAGATACATTCATACGGTTTCGCTTTCTACCATTTCTTGGTTTTTCAGCACCCAAAAGATCGGATTCTGCCAGACTATCTTCGTCCAAATTAATAGGATTCTCTGCATTACCATTAGCATGCTGACTATTCGCTTGAAGAGTTTCCCCTAAGATGGCCTCATTTGCGCCAGCACTGGCAGCTTTCACAGATCGCGTTCTACTTGCCCTGGGCCTGCCTCCCTTGCCAGGTCCTCGGCGGCGTGTCTTCGCATCAGAGTTCTGAGAATTTTCAGGGATAGCTTGCTCTCTGTCAACATTCTTCTGATCAACTAATTGATCTTGTCCATCTTCGAGCTTCCTAATGCTGCCATCGTATTGAGATCTTTGGACATCAAAAGAATCATCTGCAACCTGTAGGGATGTTTCTGGCTCATTTTCGGTGTTCAGTAATGTTTTTGGTGACAGAACATCAACATGCTCCCCAGGAAGGGATGTTAGATCAACTGGATCTTCGGAAGAAGCATGCTCAAGTTTCTTTACCGGTGATAATTTAAAAATTTTTGAAGTACATTTCCGGAACCAAGACATAGTTGCACCAGAAGGTGGAGATGCTGAATTAACTACAACAGGAGATAACTGAGAAGGGCCTTCAATTGCCCCCTTCAAATAATTCTGAGCAGCTTGTGGCAATGGAGGGGGGACCTCAGCATTTTTCAGCTCCTCTAAAGATTGAAGATCGGAAAGCATAAACTCATGAATTCTCTCTCCACAAATGTTGCAGCCTTTCTGTTTCTCAGCAAACATAATGAAGCGTTCTCTTTCCTTGATAAACTGCTCCCTTTGATCCTTTAACTTCCGACTTAAGTCAACCAACTCCTCAATGTCTTTCTTCATCTCACACTGTTGTGATTCCATGTGCTTCTTATTTTGTGAAATTTCTAGTTTCTCTTTCTCTAGCTTATTTCTTTCCAACTTCATCTCTTCCATTTCTCTTCGGGCCACTTCTCTCAAGTAATTAATATTATTAAGTTCCCTTTCCTTCTCTTCCTCAAATGATATCTCGATCTCACGGAAACGATTCTCCATCTCTTCCTGCTTCCTCTGTATTTCAGACTCAAGCTCTTGTTTCTGCAGTTCAAAATCATGAAGAAACTGTCTTCTTTCACTATCTAATTTTTCAGTCAATATCAACTTTTCTTGCTCCATGCTAGCATTAAAAGAATCTTTCGCCACTTTAAGAGATTCTAACTCCCTCTGAACATATTTTTGTGTTTCTAACTTCTCATTATTTAGCCTCTCCTCTTCAGAATGTTTCAATTTTTCTACATATTTTTTCTGTTCAATAACACCCTCCAGTTCTTTTCCAATCTCGGCTTTTTTGTTATCGAGCTCTTCCCATTCTTTCTCAAATCTCTCCCTTTCATGCTTCAGATCCTCAGCTTCCTTCAAAAGCTGTTCATTTTGGAGCCTGCACTTGTCTATCTCCTGTTTCAATTCGGACTGCAGGCGTGTGTGTTCTAATCTATCATCTTCAGTTAGTTTTAGCTGTTCCCTCTCTTCCTGCAACTTTATTTGCTCTTTTTCAATGTCAGCCCTAACTTTCTCGAGCTCAGTCTTGAGATTAAGCAAGTTCTCCTTTTCAGCAATGACTTGTTTACTCTCCTTTTCCAAGTTATTCTCTTCGATTTTGAGAGACTTCTCCCTTTCCTTCAAAGCTTTTGACTTTGAGTCAAAATCCATTTCTTTCTCCCTTATTTTCTCTGATTTTTTTTCAAGTGCCTGTTCTCTTTTTCTGACTTTCTCTTCCATATGAGTAATTTCAGCTGCCTTCTTCTCTACTTCAGCCACCTTGTCTTTCAACTCTTCATCAAGAGATTTCCTCCTTTGATCCATTTCCAAGTCAAACGCCTCCTTCTTTGCATCCAAGATGGTCTTGTGTTCATCCAAAAGTTTCTGAATCTCCACCTACATGAGTTTTTATTGGAAATAGTCATGTAACAATCACAATTACCTGGGCAGAGAAGTTACCGACAAAAAAATAATTTTTAAGTAGGCCACTGCACAAAAAGATGTAAATAGGGAATTTTCAATAAACATGTATATGAAACCGAATTTCAACTAATGTGTATATAAAACCTATCAAATTAGAAATTAGGAAAAACTGAATAATAGATGAAAGCAAGAGTGCTTACTTTCTCTCTCGTGTTTAACTTCTCTTCAAATTCTAGTAATTGTTTCTCTTTCATCTCTAAGCTCTTCTTAATATTATCAGCTTCCTGCATCAATAAAAATACAAAGTCAGGAAGAAGAAAAAACAATTTACAACTATATTAACAAATCTCAGACAAAAACTTGCCTTCTCCTTGAGCACAAGACTAGCTAGTCTGCAGCTCATATCATCTTCTTTACTCTTCAAAACTGAATTAGCCATCTCAATCTTCTTCTGTAGTTCTTCAAGGTCACTCTGCTTTTTCTTCAAAACCTTATCATTCTCATTTGCCCTCTCCTCTCTTTGGTTTAGTAATCTTCTGCTATCAGCCAGCCTATCTTCTCCCTCCTTTAATTTTCGTTCCCATTCACGCAGGTCATCCTTTTGTTTAGATAAAGCAGTTTCGTGTGTTTCACGTCTGCCAAAATATAACAGTCGAATCAGACACTGGTATCCAAACAGAAGTTGACTGTGCAAGAAAGGTAAATGTTATAGTAACAAAGTCATGGTTCTCGAGCATACTCGGAGATGAAGAAGGCCCGCTCCCTTCGAATTGCATTTTCTTGAGCATCCACCTCATGTAATTTCCTCTCGATTTCGGAACTCTTCCTGTTCACCTCAGCAAGCTTAGCATCAGCTGCATGAATTTTTGCTTCGACCTCCAATGATTTCTCCTCAACACTGGTGACTAATGCATTTGCCTCGGCCAGTTTTGAATCAGCTGTGAACTTAATTGCAGCATTGTCTGAGCGCATCTCACGCAAAGCCTTCTCTAGCTGCAGCAACAAACCACACCAAAAAGTTAACTATTCACTGTTATATCACAACATAATTAATTCCCACCTGCTAAAATAACTACAGGTTAATGTCCTAATTTTTTTCCCTCATCCAAATAACAAACTTATAACTCACTTTCCATAGTTAATTGGTCTACCACAAAATAAATGTTACACGAGAAATCACTTACAATTGCTAGCATAACCATATCACATGCAAGTAAATAAGAGCAAGAATGTGTCCTCGTACATGCATATGCACATGTATTTGTGTATATCTGTATGCAATTAGGCGTTGATTGAATAAAACACAAACCGATTGTAGTTCACCATCTCTTTAAATATTGATCACTTTTATAAATCTAGTATGAAAACATCATTCATATCCATTACCCTCGATAATACTCGACTAACACCGCCCATGGCCCTGCCTTTAAACAGTATCAATAAGGCTCATGAATGAGGTAATTTGAGAAAGGCATATCTTACATCAAGCACACATTGCCTTTCAACACCTAATGCCTTCTTTAAATTCTCTTCCCGCTTCTCCACTTCAGAAATTGCAATTGAATTGGCCACTTGTTCTCTTTTTAGTACATCATTTGCCTCTGCTAAAGCTTGCCTGAGTTCTTCGTACTTTGAAGTCCACTCTTTTTTCTCGATCAATAAAAGGCCCATATTGTATTGATAGTCAAAAAGCTGCATGAAAATACATCAGTCCATGTGCATGTTTATTAACCTAACAAAATATATTGACATGACAATTACTTGTAAAACTCATAAAAATCTACTACTAGTATTAACTAACATCACCAAAAGATAAACATTTAAAAGAGATCCAAGGAAAAAACATTAAGGGTGTGTTTGATTACATTTATTTTTCATGGAAAATATCAGTTTTGGCATCAAAAATATCACCAAGAAAAGAAAATATTTTTCTTCTTTTATGGAAAATAAAAACCACCTCCACCCAAGGAAAATGTTTTCCTTAAAAACAAGGAAAATTAGGCATATTTTCAAAAGTTGGAAAATGTTTTCCATGGAAAAAATTAGCAATCAAACACCTCAAGTAGAAATTTCGCCAGAAAATATCAATTTTCCATGAAAAATAAATGTAATCAAACACACCCTAAAAGCATTCAAAAAAGGAAAACTCAACTAAATGAATTAATTCAGGAAAGGGAAGTAAAAATCAAGAAAAAAAAGCCAAAATCAAATTAATTGTACCAAGGAAGAAATAGTATAAGGAATGGGCAGGCAATGCCCAAAACTATGTAGCTTCAAGCAAGAATAGATTCTATAATGGGATACCACATGGGCTGACTTGCAGCTTTTCAAAGCTAGGTAATGTTCCCCCTTAATCCCACCAGGAGAATCTAAAATCCATTATTCAGAAAAGACAATCGGTCCATTCAACAGCTGGAGTTACAGAGCTGCAGGGATGTGGTCCCAATCTTAAACTAATTAATAAAGAATAACATAAAAGAGTGATAACCTTCTCCATCCATGCAGCCAAATATTCATGGAGTTGACAAAAATTCGAAACATTTCATCGCAGAAGTAGAATTAATCACTGGGGAGCATAATGTTTTCCATTCACGCGATTGATCAATTGAGGGCAAACTGGATTGTTAAAAGGTCTAAAAAACTACCCAGAAAGTAATAGGAGAATACCAAAACCTACATGATCCAAGATGCTAAACTTTTCCAGTCTAGGATTTCTTATGGTAGTTCACACCCCATTTCTAGTCAAGTAGGTAAGTAGGAACTAAAGGTATGAAGATTAGAATCTTCATCATTTCAGTTCTTCCATGCTCCAAATTGCATCACTTCATGCCAGTGAAAGACGACCCCATGCACAGCCATCATGATATAGCATATTGGGAATGGAGAAGGATTATTTATAAAAACACGAACACAAGCCAAGCTTCTGTAAACTTAGTTCTGGAGGCAAAAAGAACGTATAATTTGTGAAACCATGCATCTCATGGAAATTACTCATGTAAAGAGATTCAAGAAAAGAAGTAAAATTTTCATAATTGCTTGAATAATCTATCAAAATTTATCAAAACCATCCACCGGTTCAATTGGATTCAGGAACTCATCCGCCTACTAGATGAAGATGTTTCAAGGTTAAATTCAAAAGAATCACATGAGATCATTCACAGTCATATTAAATATGTTTATATAGAATTTAGAATTCTCCTAGAATAGGCCAAATGTGCTCCTCAGCCTTATTGCATAAGATAAAATGAAGACCATGCATTAGTGAGCATCACCATATAGTTCCAAGACCTCTCAGTTTCACTTCAAATGGCAGGTATTCAGATGTACTCTTGACTCCCACTCGAGTCTAGTAGTTTTACTGCTAATGCTTATTCTCTATCAGATTCACCACTCGAATCAAATCCTCATATAATCCCAACATAATAAAATATATATAATCAAGTCAAAACTTCATCAAATCCGCAATTACACTCCTACATAGTTAGGTAAAATGGTACCAAAGCAGGAAAAACGTAATTACACCATTCAAAAAGAAGGCAATAATAAAAAAAAAAAAAAGAACAATTAATATACAACAAAGTAAACCAATACTAACCTCGTTTTCAAGCTTTTGAAGTTTATCGGTGAGAGTATCCTGGTCCATGGCCCCAACAAAAGCAACGGCTTTTCCCTTAATTTCACTTCTAGGATTAGGGTTCGTGCCCGACGCGGGCAGTGAAACTGATCCGTTCTTTTGAGCCGGCTCACTCCGCGGCGTCAACGGCCACAACTTCTGAGGTGTAAACATTACGGCAAACAAATTTCCCCTACGAAAATTCCCAAAAATTGTGAACACCCAGATCGCAGACTCGCAGACCCAACTTCATAAGAAGAAAGAAACCAGAAACAGTAGAGGATAAAGCAGTAAAATTGGTGAAAAAAAGAAAACCCAAAAAATTTAAAGAACCTCAAGCGGATTTGAACGGAATTCCCAAATTTTGGAACATAAAACAGTTGTGAAATCCGGTAACGTCTCGAAACCAACTTTCTCTCTCTAACTTTCTTTAGTGTCTGTGTCTCCCTCTAAAGCCAACTCATTTTTGTGGTGTGCGCGGATCGCTCACGTTCTTTTATTTTTATTTTAATCCCCCGACAGCAATTCGATTGTGCGAATTTACTTCACTACCCATACTAGAAATTTATTTTTAGCCGTTGGCAGGGTTAGTTTGGGGATTGCGTTCGGCCGCCTTTAAGTAGAACGTGGCGTGTTTTATTATTCGACCAACTTACCCTTATGTTCCGGGTGGTGGAAGTGTTAAACTATGAAAATGTAGGGGTGTTTAGGTAAATTCACCGAGTGAGGGAATATACTTGTGGATTATAGGCATTGGGAACGAACGAGGAAACTGGAGTTGTGACTTGGATTGAAGGTAAGGCATTTCACTTTTGTGCTTATTACGTGTGTTTCTTAGCCCCACTACTACCTTGGAGCGTTCTCGTCCTTATCTTGTATCCCGTCCTTACAAGTCCTTGTTTAGTATGTAGATTTTAATCTAAGTCAACATTAGCAATTAATTTTAATCACATATTTTAATGAAATTCAGCCATTGTCTGGAGTCGATTTTTTGGACAAAAAAGTGATTTTTTTCATCATCGGTAGTTGTCGTTTTTGACTGCCACTCGTACGTGCTGGTACCAATTGACCAAAAACGGTAGAAAAAATGATTCTTTTTTGGGTTTAGAAGCTGCAGCAGACAAGGCCTCTCAATTTTTTAACCATATTTCATCAATTTTTATCAATATATACTAAGATTTTGATTTTATTCTCTCCTATCAAACCGGGGGTAAATGTTAATTGTTTACATGTTGTCGTGCTACATATTTGCTTAAAGATTTTGAACGATAATAATGAAAATGTAAAGATTTAGGATTTATTTGTACTTTTTGTTAATGTTAGATGCCTCTAATTGTAATTTTCTTGAGTTAATTATTAGCATATATCGGAAGTGAAAATGTGACAAAATGTCACCTTATGCACATGATCTTAATCAATTGATTTCAATGGGAGTGTTTTTACGGTATTAATGATCAAAATTATTTGCTTTTGATTTTTAACATGTATAAAGAAACTACCAACAATTTTTTTCTATTTGCAGCGTATCTTTTATCTTTATCACATCGACTTGATAAAATACGTTCAATAAGAAAGTTTTTTTCTATTTTTTTTTTTTAAACGTTCTGTACAAGTAGAATTTGTTTTTGACAATATACTGAAGCAATGGAGATGCTCTGATTTTTCAGCTATATATGATAATATAAATAAATATAATTTCCATAACAATATGCTTGCATCAGCTTTTGTCTTATAATCACTTATGGTCCGTTTGATTGCAAAGATAGAATTGAATTATCTAGAAAACGAATTCCAAGAAATTGAATAACTTAGAAATTGTTTTCCTGAAAATTGTAAATTATTGTGTTTGATTGGTATATTTTTCACGTAGAAAATGTTGAAATAAAAGTATTTTTGGTGTTTGTTTTGCTTTGTTTCACATGAAATTTGTCAATTAAAGGGATAGAATTTACTGGTATTGGAGATGAAATTTATTCCCATTACCAAAACAAAACAAAAAAATCAAAAAAATCATTTATCTTTTAATATTCGTTTGGCCTTATTTTATATGAAAATTATCAATTAAAAAAATATTTTTTTTACAATAATTCTTAGAATTTATTTCCACTGTCCAAAAAAAAAAATCAATCAAAAAAAAATTTAAAAAATGCTACAGTAACTGTGAATTGCAATTCCCATCGACTTGTGAGAATTGCAATTCCTTGAATTCATGGAAAATGGCTTATGTGACACCAAGGATGGAAATTAAATTCTAGGTAAAAAAAAAAAAGGAAAAAAGAATAAAAAAAAAAGGAGGTCCGTTAAAGTGGAAGATTGAATTGAAATTCCATTTTTCATGGAATTTTAATGGCTATCAAACACTACCTTAGTTCAATAACTTAACAAATTTAATATTATTTGGTACCAGTGAAATTTAAATTTTAGTTTAAGTCAAAATTAACAATTCATTTTAATCATATATTTTATGAATTCTACAACTTTTCAATCAGATATTTCATCAATTTCTATCAAAATTCACTAAAAATTTGATTTTAATCAACCATCAAACAAAAGCTAATGTCCTTATCGTAATGATGCAATACCCATAAATAAATTCTCTTTCTATTCTACAGTCGCAATCAAAATTGTGTTGAAAGTAGTTGAAAACTTTCATAAGAATTAATTTTCTAAGGGAAAATTAGGTGCATACCCTAAAAAAATTAAATATTTGATTAATGCCTTAAAACTAATTTAAAACTATTATGACCATATTAATTACGTTCAAAACCCAAAAGAAAACCCCTGAATCACAAACAAACCTCTGTTGCAGACACTTGAGTAGTCGCATTCTCTTGTTGAAATCAATGGCCTCCAACTGCAAGGAAAATGTGTACATAGCAAAGCAAATCGAGCGTTATCAAGAGATGGTGGAGTACATGGAGAAGGTGGTGACTGCAGTGGAAGGCAACGAGCTCACTGTGGAGGAGCGCAATCTCCTCTCGGTAGCATACAAGAACGTGATCGGCGCTTGCCGTGCCTCTTGGAGGATCACGGTTGTCATGATAAGCACCTAATGGATGGCCAACGCCTCATTTTCTCTCCCGCCGCCACTGCTATTCTTTCTGTACCTATATGATCTATCCCTCAAACAAAATTCATGAGTTTTTGTACTTCTTTTTGCTTTAATTCTCTTCTGTAATGCAAATTGCAGTTCTGGAACTTGGTAAAATTCATGTCTACCCCGTCTATCACTCCTGCTGTGTTTGGAGGTGATATACTAGGTTATGTAATGTACGATGCAACCCATTACTATTTGCATCACGGACAGCCAACCAGTGTCGTACCTAAAAGTCCGAAGGTAATAATTTGCATATTTGATTGTATCAACAGCTTAGGCTGAAAGCTGCTAGCCTAAATAGTTACAGAATCTCGTTCATTTAGATTACAACCAAAAATACAGATATTAGAGCAACTTTAGTCAATTTAATTCAATATTATATAGTTAATAGTTGACAGGCACCGCTGTAGAGCAACTTGGAAGAAGTGTGGATTTGTCTTAAAAACTAAATGATCATTTTGGAGAGATCTGACTATTTTGTTTTTGCAGAAATACCCTTTGAATCATCATTTCCGTATCCAGAATAAAGGTTTTGGTATAACTTCCAAAACTCTGGGACGAGGTTTTTAGAGCACTACCTTCAACAATATCCTCAATTTGCGATGGCATTTTGAAACTCCTTGATTCCATGCTCATTGGATCGGCTTCCTCTGGGGACTCTAAGGTGTTTTATCTGAAAAAGAAGGGC
Organism: Olea europaea var. sylvestris; assembly: GCF_002742605.1. NCBI lineage: Eukaryota > Viridiplantae > Streptophyta > Magnoliopsida > Lamiales > Oleaceae > Olea > Olea europaea. The sequence continues at coordinate 759,700 of NW_019230046.1, forward strand.
AATTGTTATTGTTAATTTAGCAGAGTTCAAGACTGGGGTGGAGAGGAAAGAAGTTGCCGAGAGCACTCTCTCGACTTACAAGGCAGCTCAGGACATTGCAAATACAGAGCTTGCTCCAACATATCCAATCCGACTTGGGTTGGCACTCAACAGGCTTCGTTGATGCAATTGTCGTACAAGGACAGCACTCTAATAATGCAGCTTCTTCGCGATAACCTCACTTTATGGACTTCAGACATGCAGGATGATGGCTCAGAGGAGACCAAGGAAGCACCAAAGCCGGATAATGCGTAAAATATTTTTGTGCTTTGGTCGATGGATCTTGCTATGCTTTATCTTTGCTTTTTTTTTTTTAAATTCACTAGTGGGTAGTGGTTCAAGACTGGGGTGGAGAGGAAAGAAGTTGCCGAGAGCACTCTCTCGACTTACAAGGCAGCTCAGGACATTGCAAATACAAAGCTTGCTCCAACATATCCAATCCGACTTGGGTTGGCACTCAACAGGCTTTGTTGATGCAATTGTGGAATTGGACTCTCTTAGGGAAGAGTCGTACAAGGACAGCACTCTAATAATGCAGCTTCTTCGCGATAACCTCACTTTATGGACTTCAGACATGCAGGATGATGGCTCAGAGGAGACCAAGGAAGCACCAAAGCCGGATAATGCGTAAAATATTTTTGTGCTTTGGTCGATGGATCTTGCTATGCTTTATCTTTGCTTTTTTTTAAATTCACTAGTGGGTAGTGGAGCTGTCTTGGACATGCTGAATATGTTAAAAATATGATTGTTGTGCTACACGAACAGATGGTGCTATTTTGGTGTTTGTCTCTTTTTCTGAGCTTGTATCACTTTTTTTAAATTTTGTCACTTTTTTGAGTCACTTTCTTTGAATTGTGTAAAAATTTGACAATTTTTATTAAAAAAAAAAAAAAAACGTGACATTGTATTACTCTTTAATTTTACACTATTTTTTTTTTTATGGACTTCAGACATGCAGGATGATGGCTCAGAGGAGACCAAGGAAGCACCAAAGCCGGATAATGCGTAAAATATTTTTGTGCTTTGGTCGATGGATCTTGCTATGCTTTATCTTTGCTTTTTTTTAAATTCACTAGTGGGTAGTGGAGCTGTCTTGGACATGCTAAATATGTTAAAAATATGATTGTTGTGCTACACGAACGGATGGTGCTATTTTGGTGTTTGTCTCTTTTTCTGAGCTTGTATCACTTTTTTTAAATTTTGTCACTTTTTTGAGTCACTTTCTTTGAATTGTGTAAAAATTTGACAATTTTTATTAAAAAAAAAAAAAAAACGTGACATTGTATTACTCTTTAATTTTACACTATTTTTTTTTAAAAACTTTTTTTTTTTAATTGTCACTGTTTTGAATCTGTTACTTTTTTATATTCTTAAAAATTTGACATGATATGTAATATTTTCCTAACATAATCAGCATATGAATTGTCCGAGACATATTGAATATGTTAAGAACATTATTATTAATGCTGCACAAATGAATGGTATTATTATGGTGCTTGCTTTTTTTTGAGCTTGTGTCCCTTTTTTCATTAAAAAAAAAAAAATTCAATTTGCGCCACTTTTTTTAAATTTTGTCAATTTCTTGAGTTTTGTCACTTTTTTCTGAATTGTGGAAAAAGTGACTTATAATTTTGTCAATTTCTTGAGTTTTGTCACTTTTTTCTGAATTGTGGAAAAAGTGACTTATAAAAAAGTGACATAAAGTAACTTTTTAATTTTACACAGTATTTTTTACTTCCAAAAAAATTTTCATATGATTTTTCAAGACACCACTAATTCTAAGGGTATTTTTGCAAGTTGTTTATTTTCTAATGGGTCCTACTTACTATATGCCAAATCTATAAATTTCTCTCCATAATATTATTTATAAATTTCTCTCAATAATATTATGCCCATGTTTGACAACCTTTAAAATTTTAAATTGTTTGCTACAATATCACTACACATTCACATAATAACATATTCTACGCACAAACCAATAAAATTTTCTTGTTTTAGTCACACATTCAATACTATTCAAAACTCTTTAATTTTTCAAATAATGAGCGTCAAACAGGATCTATGTCTGGTCACAAAGGCTAACGATTCAAAACTTTCTCTAAAAAAAACGTTCATAGAAGATGAAAACAATCTCCATAGCTAGTCACAACCCAAAATACATCTTAAAAGCTGCTCCGAGAGGCGGAAAATTCGCTCTCTTCAGAATCAGGCGAAAATTTGTAAACAAAAACAGAAAATGCATTAATGAGACACAAAACCTTATTCCCAAAGATGATCCAATGAAGATTAAATAATGTTATGTTCCTGCATGGGCCACAAAATTGCTTCCACGTTTGGAAGAAGTCGCACTGCACGTCTCTATGTCCATAAATGCTCTCTCTGGTATTCTCGAACGATAACTGGAACACTTGTCGGTGGGATCTTGATGCATCACAGGAAACGTAATAAATGAACATAAAAATGGAAAAAAGTGATGATGAGCTAACTAGCAAATTCAGGTAAAAAGATAGGAGCGGGAAACTATCATTATTATTTTAGGTTCACGAAGGCGACGAAATATGAAAGAGAAAAATATCTGCATATGAGAGACTCGGCAGCAATACATCCAGCCATTCCAACGGAGAGTACCACAGTCATTATTTATCAAACCAGCCATACCCAATGAAAGCAACGACAAAGGCAGCAGTGACTGCCCCTGTGATGCATACATAAACAGCTCTAGTCATGCATGCATTTTTTAGTTAAACGTAAACTTTAAAAAGGTAAAAGCACATTTTTGGAAAGTAAGGACTTTAAAAAGTTTGTTTTTGAACTAAAAATCCCAAATAATAGAGACTTGTTAAAAAGCTCAAACAGGGCAAAAAAGTAACTAAAAAGTAACTTTTAAGCTTATTAGCCAAAATGCTCAAAATCATGAAATTGCCATGATTATCACAATCATAATTTACTTAACAACCTTCAGGCGCAGACGAAAGTAACTCCGAGTTAAATTTATATATCAATAAATCACGTTCTGACTTACCATGCCATAGTCTGTGATGATCATAGAAACATATTCTGAAGGAGTAGCATCATAACTGGCATTATGAAATATCAAGAAAGTGTACCAGAGTAAGACAGAGTCAGTGGGTGTAATCTAAATATCACATGTCAATAACAGAATCCCACTTACATCAGGTTCAAGAGTTGGAGATTCTCACTATTGGTCCAACCCTCCAAATAATTGATCTCAGTTCTCCCGGAAACCCTTGCAATAGCATCAGGGTCACCTGCACATTGCAACCTCAGAAGTCATAAACTACTGTGCTGCAATGTTAATGCAGAAAATTGAAGAATTTAACTGGAAATTCATACCAAGTTCATTAGAGCAAATTGAATCAAGTTGAACCCTCTCATGAAACTTGTATGCTTCACAACAAATCAAGACAGGAATGCGGAACTGATGGGCAACCATAGCAACACTCGCAGTTCCCACTCTTGAGTAAACGGTGCCATTGGACAACACCGATGAAGCACCCAACAATACTCTTGTCACTTCAAGCATGACATAAGAAACAGCATTTATATGAGTGTATGTACAACTTATACCCTGCCTCACCAGCCTGCGAAGCAACATCTGTCCTTCAAGCTTTGGGCGTGAATCCACTATCACAACTTGAAATTGTTTGCCAAGCTCGTGGGCATGCAATAATATCATTTCAACGGCAGATGATGATCCGTAAGTTAGAAGAACATCACCATCCCTAATTTTTGTGACAGCATGCTTCACTATTACCTTATCTGCTAGAATGATCTTCTCATTTATAAAACGATCAATGTCCAAGAGAATACTGGCTTTTGCCTCTGATTCAGATAGGTTTAAAGCTAATTTGTTAATCCGAGTTTTAAGAAACCTAATTGCATTCCCCATGCTGATCGAAAGGGGTCTGCATTCGATCAGAAATGAGACATAACCATTTATTTTTGTGGTCAAGTCCCTAATAAGGGACTTCTCTGGTGGTGTTGAGTAGTCTCTAATTGACTCTTGGAATGCTTGAAGCATCGCAATACAGCGTGCATTTCCACCAGAGATATCCCCAGCTAAATATCTTGCCCCAACCTGACAAAAAATATGAATTCACAATATGGATAAATATCACATAATAAAAGGTATACTAATATTGTTATTTTTTTATTTGATTTAAGAGAAAAAGCTTTCAACCCCATAAACATAAAACATATTGATCCCCAAACATAACCAGACAGCATGAGCACGAATAAAATTTTCCATGATAAAAGGTCTAAAATTGATGATTATTACTCCTTTATGTTACGGATTCAACATTAAGAGAAAATATCGAGAGAGAAGAAAAAATTGTCTCTAGGAGCTACCTTGTAAACAGCAGGATGAATAGGATCGAGTTGGAAGAACCTCGATTCAAGGTCAGGAAGCCTTGTTCCATGTTCATACTGAGGTAGATGCCTAAATAGTTCAACTCTGCTCCTGGCTTCAGTTCGTTTCATGACAGATCGCTTTTTTGCCTTCTCAACTCGGTTTTCATCGTCAAACTGCATCCGTGGATGAGGGACATCTTTCTTCCTATCTTTATCTGGTTGACGATCGCTGCCTCTTTTCTCAGAAGCTGCAACAGAAGAGCTGTCTTTCTTTGACGGAGTCACCTTTGGAACCTTTCCTGGATTGGCATTTACAGCATTGACCCCAGAAGCAGCAGCCTGTGTCTTACTTCCTTCCGCTGGATAAATACATCATTCAGCAGAGAAACAGACCATTATATATAGTCACTTTACAAAATGTGGATAAATATGCAATTCTAAGAAAATGAAAACTCACCTATACATGCAATAGATGCCTTGACATAACATATTAATATTAGTTATCATGAAAAATAGACCAAGAAAAAGAAGATTGACAAAGAAAGGTTTTTGCACACAAGGTGCTTGAGGTTGAGGACCAAGTAGCAAAAGCAGCCTTCAGCCATAACATTTTGCAATTATTTATAGCATAACTAGAAGAAAGAAAAACAAAATGATGAAGATATGACAAATTTCTTAAATCCCCAAATTGCAAAGCAAATCACAAATTTCATAAATTTATATAAGCAATAGAAGTGACTTGCAGATTTTCTTCAAATCATTGTTTCAAGAGCACAATCGACTTGCAGGGTTAAAGATACATTATATGTCAGCAAAGAAGCAGAACAGTGTTTTGCACATGTATGGAGAGATCATAAAACAGTTAAACCTGCAAATGAGATCAAAATTGGTCTATATCATTGCTACCAAAAAAGAAAGAAATTTTCCAGCAACAACAAACATCCCAAAAACTATGAAGCAATTTGCTAAATGAAGACCTATTAGTACACTAGCGCTTGATCATTCTGAACAGCAATGGCTCTTAGTCCTGACAGATGAGCAATATTGAAACCCCGTCATTAGCTGCTCAATTATCACAAGTATTCATGAACAGTAAAACCATTTGAGGTTCACTAATCAGCATCATTTTTTCACTTCAATTTACTAATAATATCATTACGCAGAAAAGAGGTTTTAAGTGTATTTTTAATGCCAGATAATATTTCTAACACTCGACAAGTGTCAAATTCACTTAAGTCCAGGAGAATCTGCTACGAATTGATGGCTCGATACACAGCAGCACAAAATAAAGCAAGAGAGAATCGTTCAAAGTACATTTCATGTGGATAAAGGATTAATAAAAAAATATTCCGATTTTTAATCAGAATTACTTTATGTCACTTAGTTCTTTGCAGAACAATTATAGACAACATAGATTCCAAGAATGAAAAGCTCTTCACTAGAAATTAGTAACTAGAATACCCTTCAGTGAAGATTAAATCTAAAAGTAATAATCTCCTATAGTGATATAAATCAACCTTTTTTCCATCACATTGATAAAAAACTTGACCTTCTTAAAAGTCATCTATTTGTCTTATGCATCACGACTATTAATTGTGCATGCGGCATGCCATAGAGATGTCGTGGCCTTCAAAATGTAAACTAGCAAACTAACAACAAAAAAAATGACAACAACAAAATTAAGGCTAGTGACTCAGGACAACTAACTATAAGCTAATTTTCACCTAAAATCAAGTCCCAACAGAAACACAAATTTAACACTAGTAAAATTTCCAAAAATTGAAAAGCAAGTAAAAGGTATTCACGTTTAGCAGCTCGTTGAGCCTCTTGAAGAGCCCGCCTCTCAGCTTTCGTTGTCTTCTTCTTCAATGCCTTCGAATCCCCTGGCTGCTGCTCGATCGGCACTTCCTCCATTGACACTCTTTCCTTCCCTGAAAACAAGCATTCTCCTAGCACCATTTTACATCATTTTTTGGTGCAAAATTGCTCCACCCCAATACCAAACTTTGCATCATTTTGGTGCAAAGTGTAAAATGCCCATTTTGCCCTTATTTTACATTTCCCAAATAAATTTGTTGAGGGTATTTATGTAATTTGTGCTATATATTTTTTAATACAATAAATTATTATTATTTTTATTAATATTAATATTATTTGTGTTTAAAATAAATTTTAAATGTAAGACATGATAATTAATTAATTAAAAGATGAAAACAATTTAAAATACATCAAACACGATTATTTATTAAAGTTAACACGAAATATATTAAATAGAGCAACATACATACGATAATTTTTTTTTTTTTAAAAGATACATAAAAAAGTGCATAGTTCAATAATCTGGAAGATCACTTCCAGATCCTCCAAAATCGCCAAAATAATTTCCAAACAAATCAGAAAAAACTCACATTGCACTTCGAAATGCATTAATCGATCATTTGTGGGATGGACATATGAATTCTGATAATTAAATTAAAAAAAATTTAGCGACTTCGTAATGTCGTCTATCCAAATTCGAAATGTATTGTACTATTTTCTAATGGCATTATTTCATATTTTCGTTGTTGTAGTATTTTTATTAATTGTTCTATATTTTTTATATTTATTAATGAATTTAATCGTTTTCGTAATTTAACGTAATTATTTATTTAGTAATTTATGTATTTCTGAAATAATTAAATAAATAATATTTCAAATAAGTAGATTACAAAAAATAAAAAAAGGGAAGAAAATGGTTAAATACTGTTCATTTGGTGTAATTTTTTGTGTAATGGTTGGAGATGAATTTTAGTTTGGTGCAAGATTTGGTGCAAATTTTGGTGCAAAATGGTGCAAAATTTGGTGCTGGGTTGGAGATGGCCTAAGCACGAGGCCATAAAGCTATGGAACAAAACACGAAATTGGCATGGTTTGGTATATTTATTTATTACATGCTATTATATATGTTTATTGTTTATCGTTGGACTAATTATCTCGTTCTTATTTTTTTTAAATACAAGTATGATTTATAAATTTGATATTCTATATCTATCTATCATAAAAATTGTTGCCATGAAGTAGCACATTATTATTAATATTCTAGTTGGATTTAACTTGATTCTGAAGAGTATAATTCAATAAATTCTAATATAAATTATGTTTTTACTCTTCAAGAGTAAATATATAATTTATTATTTTAAACAATAATACGTTATTGCTCCTAAAAGCATAACACTTCGATTCCAATACTGTAGAAATAAGTTAATCTTAGAACTGTTTATTACAAATATTTTGTTGCTCTTGAAGTCGCACAGCATTATAATAAATATTCTAAAAGAATATTAATTACTCCAGAAGATTATGATATTACAATTTCAATATTTTAAAAGAATATTGATCTATTGCTCTTGAAGAAACAATAATAAATAATAACATCTCTCGAAGTAGCACATGTTTCTAAAAATACATCATTTTGAATTCATATTTATCCCTGAAAGAAAATATATAACCCATATCATATTGACATTAATTGGTCTGTCTACTTGATTTATTGTTATTTGATTATAAAATATTTTAATCATCAAAAATTCTTCAAGTACAGAAAATTTTTGCCAAATTTTTTGAATTCTCACTCACATGAGAGTGGGCCCGTGTATAAAATATTGAAAAAAAAATTTCCCGCCTTTGAATGTGAGTGTTCGATAGGTACGGAGATTTAAATCCCTGTACCTATAGCAAAGTTCTTTAATCATAGTATTCGAAATTAATTATATTTTAGTTTATTGTGAAGTTACTCAAAAGGTAAACATCACAAAATTCGAGATGAATTGTCAATATATCTATTTAGTTGATAGTACAACTATGTACACTATTTTTTAAAAATATATATTTTTTGGATTTAACATTAACAAAAAATAATGTTAATAAGATCTCGGGTGCATCGAATATCGTGGAACGCTCCAAAAAAGCTTGTATTATTTGATCAAATAATACAAAATTATATATTGATGATAAAATTTATTCTAACAAATTTAGAATAAATTTGTTTTAAAGATATCAGCTACAACTCTAAATTTGTTTTAAAGATATCCGCTACAATGGATATCGTATTGAGACATTGTAAGAAAATAATGTTGAATATTTTTGCATAATTTCTTTTATATCTGGCAAGAAGCAGATAAAAGAAAAATTTCATGCACTTCTATCTGGCATGTATTATACATTTATAAAATGGTTGGATCAAATAATATCACAAATCAAAAGTTTGTTAACCAAAAAAATTTTATACTTTGACGTGATCGGCTTGGACATCGAGGAGCTGTAATGATGTGCCGAATAATAAACAACTCACATAGATATTCTTTAAAGAATTAGAAGATATTTTATTTAATGATTATCCATGTGTAGCTTGTTCGTAAAGCAAGCTAGTCATTAGACATTCGCCTACAAAGTCAATATTAAATTTTCAATTTTTTTGGAAAGAATTCATGGAGATATATTTGGGCCAATACATTTGGATCATTTCGTTATTTTATGGTATTAATTGATTCTTCTACTAGATGGTCACATGTTTCCCTACTTTCCACTATAAATGTAGCATTTGCTAGACCACTTATTCAAATCATAAAATTACAAGCACAATTTTTCGTTTATTCAATTAAGACTATTCTTCTTGACAATACTGGTAAATTTAGATCACAAGCATTCAGTGATTATTTTATGTCAATTGAAATTGTAATTGAACATTCAATTGCACATGTACATGCACAAAATGGTTTAGTGGAGTCGTTTATTAAACATCTACAACTTATTGCTAGACCATTACTTATGAAAACAAAATTCCCAACTTTTGTTTGGAGTCATGCTATATTACATGCTGCATTATTGGTTTGTACAAGACCAAATGCTCATTATCAATATTTACCTTAATAACTTGCATTTGGTCATGAACTTGATATTTCTCATTTATGAATTTTTGGTTGTACTGTCCAAGCCCCTATTTCACCACCCACAATGTATTAAAATGGATCACCAACGAAAATTTGAGATTTATGCGGGTTTTGATTCTCCATCAATTATTAGATTTCTTGAATCTTTAACGGGTGCTTTATTTACTGCACGTCTAGTAAATCGTTATTTTGATAAAATGATTTTCCCAACTTTGGGAGGGAAAAAACTATATCCTAAAAAATAAGGTAAAATTACTTGAAATGAAACAACTATATCTCACTTTGATCCCCGCAACAATTAATGTGAGCAAAAAGTTGAAAAAATCATTCATTTGCAAAGAGTTGCAAATCAATTTCCTAATATATTTGTTGACACAAGAAAGGTGACAAAGTCATATATTCTAGCAAAAATTGATGTCTCTGTAGGACAATTTGCTGTAGCAAATGAATCTCAAATACGCTAGAAATGTGGTCGACCTGTTGGTTCAAAAGACTTTGTAACTCAAAAAAAGTACAAGAGAAAAACTAACAAAAAAGCTTTGAAAGAAGTCATATTAGAAAAGATTGATTAATCAAATATTGAAAATATGGTTCTTAAAGAACTACAAGTGTTCGAAAATAATGAGATTTCAATAAGTTATATGTTATCTTATACATTACGGGAACGAAATAATATTGTTATAGACAATATTTTCATTTTTATGTGGCTTTTGATATTATGCAAAATAAAGATCCTAAACCACAGTCAATTAAAGACTGTCAAAACAGAAATAATTGACCAAAATAGAAAGAAGTCATATAGGCGAAATTGAATTCTTCAAAGAAATGAAAAGTGTTTGGATCTGTTGTTAGAATATTAGAAGATGTAATCCTTGTAGAATACAAATGAGTTTTTGTACGAAAGAGAAATGAAAATAATGAAAGTACAAAGTCCGACTAGTAGCTCAAGATTTCTCACAAAAACTAGGAATTAATTATGAGGAAATATATTATCTCGTAATGGACACTATCACTTTTAGATTTTTAATTAGTTTGACCGTGTCACAAAAGCTTGATATATGTCTTATAGATATAGTAACTGCATATCTGTATGGTTCACTTGGTAATGACATATATATATGAAAGTCCGTAAAGGACTTAAAGTGCCGAGAACAAACGACACATGCTCGAGAACCATGTTCTAAATTAAATTGCAAAGATCATTATATGAATTAAAACAATCTGGACGCATATGGTGTAATCGCCTTAACGAATATTTGTTGAAGAAGGGTTATAAAAATTATGATGTCTGCCCATGTGTTTTTATAAAGAAAATAAATATTAGATTTATAATTGTGGTAGTTTATGTTGATAATTTAAATTTAATTTGAACTTTTGAAAAGCTCACAAAACTTTTGATTATTTGAAAAATGAATTTGAAATGAAGGATTTGGGAAAAATCAAATTTTGTCTCGAAATGCAAATTGAACATTTCACAAATGAATTATTTGTTCACCGATCTACGTATATAGAAAAAGTTTTAAAAAGTTTTTATATGGATAATGCACATCCATTGGCATCACCTATGATTGTTCAATCACTTGTGTGAAAAGGGATCCATTTCGTCCACTTGAAGATGGAGAAAAGGTTCTTGATCCTAAAGTACCATATCTTAGTACAATTGGAGCATTCGCTTATTTTACAAATTGCACTCGACCCAAAATAGTTTTTTCTATAAATCTCCTTACAAGATATAGATCTTCACCAATTCAAAGACATTGGAATGGTGTTAAACATATTTTTCGTTACTTAAAAGATACTATTGATTTAGGATTATTTTATTATCAAAAGTCGAGAGCTACTTTAGTGGGATATGCAGGTGCATGTTATCTATCTGACCTACATAAAGCTAAATAACAAACAGGTTATGTGTTTACATGCGGAGAAACGACTATTTAATAGAATCTACGAAGCAATCATTGACAGCTACATCTTTAAATCATTTTGAAATTATTGCAATCCATGAAACAGACCGAGAATATATATGGTTGAGAAACATGTCTCATCATATCCAAGTATCATGGGGTTAACTTTAATAAAAGATAGTCCAACAATTTTGTCTGAAAATTATGCAGCTTGTATTGCACAACTCGGAGGAGGCTATATAAAGGTGACACGACGAAGCATATTTCTCCAAAATTCTTTCATACAAACGAGCTTCAAAATAATGGCGACATCTATATCTAACAAATTCGCTCAAATGACAATATAACCGATTTATTTACAAAGCACCGTCAACATCTAGATTAAAGAAATTAGTTCATGAAATTGGAATGCATCGACTCAAAGATTTTCAGTGATCAACATCAGGAAGAGTAGTTGTACTTTTTTTCCTTCCCTTATATTTTATCCCACTGAATTTTCTTAATAAGATTTTAATGAAGTAGCATTTATTTTTAATACTCCATAATAACTTACTCATTTTCTTTCGTTTGATTATTTTTGTCCCATTGGATTTTTTTTCAAATAAGGTTTAAATGAGACATATATTTTATAATATGGCATTCAAGTGAGAGTGTTGTAAAATGTAAATTTATTTGAGTTTACATGTGAATGACAATTGTACTTATGTAGTCCTAAAAATTATTACTATTGCATTCCTGATTCTATCTCATAAATACAAGGCTTCGATTCTTAATAAAACACACACAAATCTATCGACTTCTCTCGTTCTCTTCTCTTTTCACAACAAAAACCAAAATCAAATATAAATTATCTTCTTCTTCCAACACTCCCATCCACCCCACGCAGAAATTTGTAACCCACGTCACCCATTAACTAAGAGATTCAACAAAACAAACCGATCAATGTTTCTTCCTATTATTTCTCAAAACCCCACACACAAATGAGCAAAATCGTAGTGAGTACTAGAATCTAGTACTGAATCAATGAATCAGTTGCTACAATTCCTTTATTACTTCGTAGGTGGAGAGACAGGAAGGGGGAAAGTGGAGAGAGAGAGAGTTAGAATTTCCAATAAATGCCATCCATTCCATTAGGTGGGACGTTAATTTCAACAATAGCAAATAGCATCAGTCTTCTTCTCGATTTCAATAATCCGAAACCATTTTCCAAGATTTCCCCCCACCCCAGACTAGGTATCAAGATCCCTTTTCCTATATATAAATATTATTTGATTCTGTGAACAAATAAATTGGGATTTTTTTAGGATTTCACCCATAAACGAGGAGATTCTGGTGTATGCAGAAATTTCTGGTGTGTTTGGAGAAGTGGATTACAGATTTCTGGTGTATCCAATAATTTATGGGCGGGGAAGAGCTTATTTGCAACAAATTTCTTGTATTGATTTCTTCATTGGCGAAGGACATGAAGTGAAGGGTGGCAGTGGTTGTGGTGATGGCAAGTGACTCTAAGGGTCCGTTTGATTGCAAAGGTGGAATTTGGACAGAAAGAAAATGATTTTCAGGGAATTGGATTGATGAAGAATTGTAAATTATTGTGATTGGTATAATTTTTCACGTGGAAAATGTTTAAATTAAAGTGTTTTTTGATATCCGTTTGACTTTGTTTTACATGAAAATTGTCAATTAAAGGGATATAATTTACTGATATTGGGGATGAAATTTGTTCCATTGCCAAAACCAAAAAATCAAAAAACAAAAAAACAAAAATTTCAAGAAAATCATCTATCTTTTTATGTTTGTTTGGTTTTGTTTTACATGAAAATTGTCAATTAAAGAAAAATATTACAATAATTCTTAGAATTTGTCTTCATTGCCAACAAAAAAAAAAAATCGAAAAAAATAAAAAAAATGCTACAATAACCTAGAATTGCAATTCTCACTATTAAAATGCAATTCTAGACCATTAAAATGCTATCAAACACCATTAAATTGGAAGATGGAGTTCCAATTCCATTTTCCATGGAATTCCACCTCCAATCAAACATTACCTAAATTTTATTTTGGATATGGATAGATAGGAGTGTTGGGAAGAAGGAGATAATTTTTAACTGATTTTGGAGATTTGGTTTTTATTTTTTTTATTTTTATTTTTTTTATTATTTTTTTTAGGGGAAAATGTGTTTTGACTGAAATTCTCTTACTTTATTTGATCAAAATTTTTTATTTCTAGGATCAATTGACGGCCTCACTGATGATTTTCGTCAGTTTGGACCTCTCCTACAAGTTTTTAAAAAATTTGATATCTTTGGTAGTACAAATGAAAGGTTTGAATCAAATCTCCTAATAAACGAAATGTTTAATATCATGGCTACAATTTTCCCTAAAAAATGTAAAATAACAAATATGTCCTCCTATTTAGATAAAGTAAAAAAAGAAAAGAAAATTTAATGAACAAATTGCAATTATTCTACTAAACTTTTTAAAAAACTGCAGATGAGTCCAAATAAATTTTTAAATGGGTAATTAGCACAAATTAAAACATCCTTATTTTTCAATATTATTGTGAAAAATGTTGTGAATCTTCATTTTTTTAGCAATTAGACCTTTATTTTCACATTTCATTATTGAAATCATCATTTTTATTTATTTTTCAATTGAAAGCTATAAAATGTCAAATACATTCTCCTATTTAAATAAAACAAAAATAAAGAATAAATTGCAACTATACTTCCAAAATTTAAAAAAAAACACACAAATAAATTTCAAATAAATAAAATTAAAAACAAAAAATTTAAAAAAAACCCACTTTCTTTTTTAATTATTTATTTGGAATTTATTTGTACTTTTTTGAAAATTTTGGGATTACAATTGTAATTTGTTCTTTATTTTTGTTTTATTTTAATATGAGAGTATATTAATCATTTTAAGATTTTTAATTGATAAAATTGATGATTTTCGTAATAAAATGTGAAAATAAAAGTAAAAATATCAAAAATGAAATGTACAGATGTTTTACACAATAATATTAAAAGGTATGCCAATTTGTACTAATTACACTCTAAGAATTTATTTGTCTTCTTAATTTTTTTTTAAATAAGAAGGTATATTCGTCATTTTACGATTTTTAATTGAGAAAATTGATAAAAAATGATATTTCCGTAATGAAATATGAAAATAAAGGTAAAAATACCAAAAACAAAAGGTATAGATGTTTTGCAAAATAATATTAAAAAGTAGGACGTTTTGTATTAATTACCCTTTTAAAAATTTATTTGGACTCATTTGCAGTTTTTTTTATAAAGTTTGGGAGTATAATTGCAATTTTTTTTTTTAAATTTAAATATGATAGTATATTTCTTATTTTACCTCTTTTTTTATTAAGATATTGGATGAAAAAAACATTTCCGCAATGAAATGTGAAAATATCAAAAAAATGAATGATAAAGACGTTTTGCACAATAATATTGAAAAACAATGATGTTTTGTGTTAATTACCTATTATATGATGGGGGCTACAATTTCTTTTTTTTTCCTCTTTCTTTTTCCCATTTTTTCTCGACATTTATAAAATTTACATATTTAAAAGAGCAAAACTTGATGTAAAATAGAAAGTTGTCTATGAAACATGCCTTTTGCTTCGCATTTTATGTATGTCCACAAATAAACATTGAACTCGAGTATAATGGTATCTCTGAAATCCTGGAATTAAAATATAGGTTTATACTTCATCTTTTATCAGTTGATTAGATAAGAAATTTTAGTTGGAGTTGGAAACTGTCCTAGGTGTGCCCTATCTAAGATTCTTATAGAAGATAATCAGGTTGGTCATTTCGAACATTTGTACTACTTTAAATTTTGAAGATAAGCAAAAAGTGCCTTTGATCCTTAGATTTGAAATGAATGATAGTCAATAGGATCCACATCAAAATGTTGTTGAACCTACGTAGCCTAAAATATACAATCGAAGTGGGAATGTCATACATTTACACAATGCAATGGAGTCAACAAGAAAGCGATATTCCATGTCAATGGTTACTTTTCACATTCTAAATTTGAAATTATGACTCACTTGACAATTTTCAAAGAATTACTGAGAAATACCGTTTTTAGAAGCTCATTTACTTTGCAATTTATTTTTCTTCAATAGGAAGTAAACTTCTATTCAACAGTTTGCTTAAGGGTGCATTTGATTACAAGTATGTAATTTGAATGGAAAGAAAATAAATTTTAGATAATTCAATTGCATAGAACTTATTTGCAAGTAAATAGTCAATCAAATGTGTTTGATTGATTTAATTTTCAACCTATAAAATATTATATTTGTTCGATTTTTATTGCTGGATAGATGAGAGAGAGAGAGAGAGATTTAATAGATGTGAGAAAGAAAGAGAGAGTAAATTTCCTGAAAAATAAAATCCTATCCCTCTAAAGAAAATAATTTTCTTGGTTTTGAGAAAAATATGGTCATATGACCAAAAGTTGTAAAATATTTTTCATGAAAAAAATGTCAGTCAAATAGTACAAAAGTAGGAATTTGAATAGAAAAAAATATATTTTTCATGAAAAAACATTGACAATCAAATGCACCATAAATAAATTTAATCGTTGTTTGGTATATCTAAAAATTGAATTAAAAATTCAAATTAAAGTTAACAATGAATCTTAACAACAACTTTTTAACATGCACAATCTATTAAATTTTATCAAAATCTACTAAAATTTTGATTTTTATCTAAATCAAACAAGGATCTAATAAAAAGTTGTTTAGAAATATATGATTAAGAAAATATGTACAGTACAAAACTGCTACTTTTTTTTGGGAGTTTTTGACACAAAATGTCTATATCGTTTGCATGTATTCGCGCAAAAATCCTCTATTTTTGGGTTGGATGTGCTGGTGGGGGGTTTTGGAGAAGATGAAGTTCATTTGTTTTCATTTTTCTGATTTTTATTTAATTATTTAATTATAGAAATATAAAGTTACCATGTCACCCCTCACTTATTTTGTCAATTTGATTCAAATTTCTAATTTCAGGATCGCCTAGCGAATTAATGGATAGATTCTATCCAATGAACTCCGGCTACAGTTGAAGTGAAACGTTTGGGACTACGACTGGAAAAATAAAAGATTTAGGTATAGTTTTACAGCAAAGTAAAATATTTGGGATATCCGCTACAATTTTCCATTTTTTTTATGAATTTCAACTAAATATCATAAGCATCTTGCTCTTGATTGTTTAATTATTTGATTATCAGAGTTATTCTTTGAGAAAAAATAATTATGAGTCGGACTCACTAAAATTTGATCATCATTTTTCTGTCTTTATGGCAAAGAACTAAACTAAGAATTTCATCATCAATCAAAATCACTATTCACAACCTGGAATTCTAATTTTATCATCAATCACTATTTTAACGTTCAGTATTAGAAATACGTCATACCTTAAGCCCCTTTTTGATGTCCATTCTTTAAAGAAAAAAAAAAGGTTTTGAATTGTGATTTTTAGAAAAATGTGCAATTAATTAAAAATAATAAATAATTGAATTTATGTGCAAAATATTTTATTGTGTAAATATAAGGTTGAAAATAAGTATGACAATTAAAGAGTTTAATTTGGAGACAAACGGGGCTTAAAAAGTACGCAATAATCGATATATTTAAATTTAATTATAAATTAGTCTTTTTTATATAATATATAATTACACGTCAATCTTTTCATAAAAATTGGATGGAAAAAAACTCTTATTAGATAATTTATTTTTAATAGAGAATTAAGAAAGAAAGAAAAATATGTAACTGGTAAAATAATTTAATCATGGTTCTAATCTTCATATAAGGGAAAATAAAAAAGAAATATTGAAACAACAAAACATTTATTATTATTATTATTATTATTATTATTATTATTATTATTATTATTATTATTATTATTATTATTATTATTATTACTACTACTACCACTACTTTTTTTTTTGTGAAAGTCCCCCAAAATCTTGGGATGAATGAGACAATATTTTACTTTTTAAATAGTGTTTGATGGAGATTAAAATTAGATTTTTTTGTAGATTGTGATAGAAGTTTTTTGAAATGTATAGTTGAAAAGTTGTGAGACTCATAAAAGATATAGTTAATATTGATTGTTTGACTTTGAATTAGATTAAAATCAGATTTTAATCCCTACCAAACATGCTCTTAATTTCTACTTTAGTAAGCACTCTGGAGATTTTTATAAGTGGAAATTACATGCCAACCAGTTTCTAAAAATGACAATTCAAAAATAAATATAAGATTTATTTAATAAAAAATCAGGCATTATAAAATTAACCTACCATATCCCTCTCTAACCAAATTTCAATCGAAACCCTAAATCGAGATCTCCTTATCTTTTTTCTTTTTTTTCTCTTTATCAATGGGCATTGCCAATGTAGCATCAATGAGTGGCGCGATGCCACTCAAAGCGACTCAATCTCGATGTCGCTGCGTAGTGACAACTTCAAGGATAATGTTGCTGCACAGTCATGAGAGATCTCAGTTATTATGCTACTGTTTATTGATCGTAGCGACAATGGGATATATGGACAGGCGACGTCAATGATCTGTGGTTTGTTTTAATTGCTGCCGTGAAGGATGGTAGCCATGGTTTTTAGATGATTTTTGGAAGTAGTTTCTTTCTTTTCTAATTCGAATTTGTGGGGTGATTGTTGGTTGGTGGTAGTGGTGCAAGTGATGATAATGTCACAGTGATGGTGTTGGTAGCTAGCGATGATGATGGTTAGATGGTGGTGGTAGTCTTTGATATGGTGCTGGCGTTGGTGGTAGTGAATGGGGTGGCGGCGGCGGCGGCAGTGGCATGGTTTGTTAATGGTTTTTTGAGAAGAACTGAAGAAGTATTATCTGGGGGTGTTTGTGACCAAGTTTTTGGTTAATTTGTGACCAACTATTTAATTGCTTAAAAATTCGATAATTTGTGCTTAAGAAATAATCTGTGACCAACTAAATTTATAATTTGTGACCGATAAATAAATTGTAACCTATAAATTTTTTGATTTGTGACTAGGAACTATTATGAGTTTGTGACTAGTTGATTTGATAATATGTGACCAATAAATAAGTTGTGCATTATAAGTACATACCAGTGACTATTAGGGTTCGTTTGGCTCCCATTATTTTGTATTATAATTTTTGTAATAATATTTTTTTTAGAGAATGTGTGATTGAAAAAGAAAAAAAAAGTTTTTGGTTTACATGTAATATTATTTTTATAAAAGATTATGTGGTTAACAATAAGAAAAAAATTATAATATGAAATAATGGACACCCAAGGGGGTTATTTGTATAATTATGACAGTAATATATTTAATTAATAATTTTTTAATTATTTATTTATCAACTGAGTTTTGAATTTTGAAATTTAAAACTTAAAAATTGAAGTAGCCCATAGTTAATACCTGAATTGTGAATTTTTCCATTTTTATAAAAATATTTAAATATTATTGATATTTTGAATACCCCAAAAATGATAGAAACTCAAAAATTTTAATTTAATACACCATAATTTTTTAATATTTTAAAATTAAAAGTATATAAAAGTGTCGATTAAATACAAAAATACTTTAGAGAGTCTCAAAAAATTTATATTGAATGCTCTTACTTTTTAAATCCCACAAAATCTTTAGAAGTTTTAATTGAATACCGTCTTAAATTTCTTTGCAAAGTAAGAATTCGAGTAATTCCACTGCAAATCAAAACAGAAATATAAAGGATATGCCCCCCAGGGCACATCCGAGTTGGTGGAACAATCACTTCGCTGGGACGCTGGAAGCAAGGGTGGAGAGTTCGATTCCTGGAGTTAACACTGGGTGCTAAAATGGAGGGGAAGCCATTTGGTTGAACAAACGCCCAGCGAGGAGAGCTCTCTTTGCGGAAGGAGTCCAAATGAGTTGTGGGAACCTGAGAGCCAACAAGGGCACATCTTGCGATTTACCTCCCTGAGCTGCTGAGGGGCCGGAGGTTCAGGGACAAGGATCTAGTCGGATGCAAGCCCGGACACCTTGTAAAAAAAAAAAAAAAAGATACAACATACAAGTAGTAACTAAAGTTAAGGACTACGCTGAGGGCCGAGGGGATTGAATTGTTGTTGGGTTGGGCCTTTCTATGAGTCCTCGCGTCGAATGTTGGGTCCAAAGCAAAAGAAGGATGTGGGTTTGGGCTTTTCTCACCGCAATTTGCTCAATACAACTTCCATTTTTTTTTTTTTTTTAAATTTAGACCAAATAAAAACTTCAAGCTACTACTTGAATAAATAAATTAAAATTTATAGCTTATCTTAATCCATGTTAATGTGTAAAATTCTTATTGGTGCCAAGTTTATTTCCAATTCTTCAGTCAAATCAAATAGGGTTGTGCTATAGTGACAGAAAACCTTTGATATATAGGGTTATCGACACTCACAACACCGGGGCTCGCGACATGTGAGAGGCTGTCACTGCCTCTATCAAAGGTTTTCTGTCATAGGGGCTTAAACCAATCAAATAACATAAAAATTTAACATTTCAATTGTACCATGTAATGTCCATCAGATTAAAATGTAGAGCACAGTAATGCAAATATGTAAATTTTAGAGTGAAAAAAATGAGGGCATGTATAATTCATTTTG
This sequence comes from Olea europaea var. sylvestris, assembly GCF_002742605.1. Classification (NCBI taxonomy): domain Eukaryota; kingdom Viridiplantae; phylum Streptophyta; class Magnoliopsida; order Lamiales; family Oleaceae; genus Olea; species Olea europaea. The sequence goes on from NW_019230046.1 coordinate 779,602, forward strand.
GACTATGTTTAAAATATAGATTACTTGGTGCGGGAAATCGATAAAACTCAACAACAAAAAAGGTAATGTTATTTGTATATCATCATGTACAGATTGATGTATTTATTGATGATGTGGATTATATTAATTGGCTTCATTTTCTTTCCTTATCTCTCTTTCTCTATCATTCTCTCTCACATTAACAATATGTAAACAATGATGTACAAATAACATTACAAATAGCAGATTATGCTCAAGAATATTGGCGTGAGATAAATTTCGAGAATATTCCAATAGAAAAATGCTTTATTCATCAATACAATCACCATACAAATGTTTAGCTTGGTTTAAGTGTTAAGGAATAAAATTTCACATCGAATAAAGATGAAAATATAAACCAATTTATAAGGATTTGAACAACTCCTTTTAATAACGTTAACCTTTTAAGCAGGGACCAGGGATGTCAAACAAGCCGAACGACTTGTCGGCTCAGGCTAGTACTTGAATGAGCCCGAGCCGAACTATCTCGGCTCGCCCACGGGCGAGCTCATGAGCTTATCTACAAGTCTCGTCCACAGGCCAAGCTCGTAGGCTCATGAGTGGCTCGCCACTACAGTGTCCAAAATGGTTCAATTGATTTGGATGACGTTGATGTTCTTGAAGCAAAGCAGGAAGAATTAGATATTCCCTATGCAAGAGGGAAACAAAAGGGAAAAAACAAGCAACTGCAATTTGCTACCTCAATCATCACTATAAAGTATGTGTGACCAAACATGATCTTCTTAGTGCATCTCAAATGCAACTGCAATTTGCTAGTCCAACCGTCAATTTTGCTTCTATGATAATTTGCACGTTGATGTATTCGGATGAGAAAACTCTAACGGGAATGGTGAAGTTCGTTGCAGGTGGTGAGTTACCTCTAGCAATAGCAGACAACTAACATTTCGTTTCCTACATGAAAGAATATTTTCAACCGAAATATGTTAGGATAAGTAAAAACACCATTTGTTCCGATATAGAATATTTCCATAATATAAAGATCCAATTAATTATCGATTTGTAAAAATATGGAGGAGCTATATCTTTAATTTCGGATTTATGGAAAGGAATTAATAAAAAAAGTTATATAACTGCAACCGCACACTACGTAGACCCACTTTTGATAGATGCCTAAAAAATTATAGCTTTTAAAGTTTTTGAGTTCCCTTACAATACAACAATATATTTAATGCTATTATGAACATTATTAGAGAATATCACCACAAGAGTAAAATTTGATCTTCTACATTTGACAACGCCAGTGATAATAAGTCAGTCGTCAGTAAATTGTGTAGGGTACTAAAGTCCGATTTTGGTGGTTATTTATTTCATATATATTGTGCGTGTTATATTTTTAATTTAATTGTGCATGATGATTTAAATTATGTTAAGAATGAAATTCTAACAATTAAGAATGCACTAATACATATCACAATTTCACATAATAGAAAACAAATCTTTGAGGAATTTTGTGTTGAATTTGGAGTGATGAATATGAAAACATTTGTCAGTAACGAAGGATATAGATGAAACTCCACTTATTTATTATTAAAATCATGTGAAGAATTTGAACATTTAATAATTTAATTTTATAACAATAGGCATATTAGAAATGATGATGACAATATTTTGAATGAATCTGATTGGTTTTTTGCTTTTAAAATTAAAAAAAAAAAAATTTGACAAATTTTTATGACTTTGTAAATATTTTTTAGAGTATATTATCCTACTAGTTGTATGATGCTTGAATGTTTTTATATAATTGTAAGGGCTTTCATAAATAAAGAATGATCTCTATTTTATTGAAATTATATATTCTATGGAATTAAAGGTGAGAATATTGGAAAGACTTGCTTATGTTATTTTCCTTAGCATGTTCATTGACTGCGATACAATTTATCAGGTACTAAATTTGTAATTGATCAGACTTCAAAAGTTTTAACTTTTTATAATACAATCACTTGTAGAAATGTAGAAATTTTTTTATATGAAATATATGCAGGACGAATGGGTGCAAATATTAGTCAGGTATCCTTTGCACCTACTCCTTCGCTGATATCGAAGAAGATGATGCTGAAATACTAAATTTATTTGAAGGCATTAATATGTATATATATAATGCAATATGTTATTTTAGTAGTAGTATGTCCATCGCATGTAATCAAACATTAGACACATATCCAAATGCATTACCTTTTGAATTACTTGATTGCTTTAATTATAATATGCCTAATAATAAATCAATTGTCAAACAAAATTACAAAAGACTATGGCCAGTGGTTGGTAAAAGACCTATTAACACCTACGGTTAACACTATAGCTTCGGAATTTACTTTTAGTGGGGGTAAGAGTGTTCTGTTCGAGGTTAGGTGCCGATTAAAAAAAGATATTTTGGAAGCATTAATGTGCATAAAGAATTAATATGACGCTCATTTTCAACTGCAAGATAAATATACCGAAATTGTATGTCGTCGATTAAGTAATATTTAATTTAACTATATTAATAAAATTTGTTATTTTTATACAAAAATTATACTCGAAACAAGTTGTCTGTGTCTAATTTTTAACTCCATCCACTCGAAATTTAAGTAGTCGGTCCCAAATCTCGATAAAGAAGGAGGATTTTATCTATATAACAAAAGAAAAGCCCGCGAGCTGAGCTTGGGCCTCGAAGAAGCTTGGTCTGTTCCAAACGAGCCACGAACACGACTCGTGGCAAGCACGAGCAAGAGTCGAGCTCGTGAGCAATGAGCCTATCAGAGCATGTTTGGTCCATTGCCACCTCCAGTAGGGACAGATCCAAAATTATGTTCAGTGTGGTGAGACAAAAAGTGGGCTATAATAAATTATGAAAGAAACAAAAAAAAAAAATTGAAAGTTTAAATTTAAAAAAGCTTAATTGCTTTTTTTTTGAAAATTTAGTACAACTACACCCGTTTTGCTCTTGATGGGTCTGCCTTTGCTTTTAGGATGGAACCCCAATTCTTTACTTAATATTAGAGCATATTAAATTTTAACGAGCGATTCAATCCGATTAAGATTCAAAAAATGAGTACGTAGATTTCAATTGATTTACTCAAATGAACTACCATCTTGCGCAGACATGTTAAGTAATAAAATTTCATAACGAATAAAAATGGAAATATAAACTAACTTATAAGGGTTTGAACTATTACTCTTAATAAAATTAACCTTTTAAGATGGAATTTTTAAAAGGTCGACCTTATTAAGAGGAGTAGTTCAAACCTTTATAAGTTAGTCTATGTTTTCATTTTTATTCGATATGAAATTTTATCCCTTAACATTAATGCTACACTAGACTCATTACTTAACACTAGACTCATTACTTATAGGCCAAAGGACAATCAATTAGATTAAGGGAAAAATTCAGAATATACTAAAGTAAATTATTAATTACAAATATCTAAAAAAAATCTTTCTCAAAATACATTTTTTTTTAATGTTTTACAAAAAATTTTGCAGTGTACTGTGTTACACGTATTACATTATGTTACACGACAATTTTTAATATAGCGGGTTACACATATTGTCATCTATTTTCATCGTCATTGTTGGACTGCCATCGCTATCCTTATAGGATTTGAGATCAAATTCAGGGAAGAGGAAGGGAAGGAGATGGTGCTGATGGTGGGTGGTCAACGTGGCAGTGGGTGTTGTGGTAGATGGATACAATGATATTGATGGCATATTGAGTGGTAGAAGTAGATGGGTATTGCTATAATGGAGCAAATAATGGTGAATTAGCGTCTTGTTCGTGTTTGAAAATCAACCTCATTTTAGGTTTGAAAAAGGATGGGAATGGTCGATGACATGACTGCGATTGATGACTGTCACAAGTGCAAAGGTGGTAGTAAATTTTGTTGGTGGCATGTTTATAATGAGGAGGTGCTGACAAAGACACCAATTTTGGCAAAAGGTGGTGATATGGCGGTGGTGAAGAGAGATGGGTGATGGTCGTGGTCCTTTTTTGGATAAGCAAGTTTATAATATATATGGAATTAAAAAGAATAGGTAGTATTCGTGGAAAGTGAAAATTACACCTTTCCATATTTTTTAACTTCCAATTTCAAAAATCAAATTTAAGAGTTATCTATACAAAAATCAGATGATAATTTATTTTTAATATTAGTTATTAGTATTATTAAATTAATTAACCTATCACCCACTCTACCTACCCCTTACATAACCTAATTCATTTTTTATATCATTATTGTTTCCTCTCACAATCGCTTCTTCAACTTTGGCACCTTCGTCGGCAAAAGGCGACGATCAATGCGTGTGAGCGCCACGATCGACAGAATATCAATGCTCAGTGCGAAGTGGCATTCCCATCGTCACTACACATGAAGTAGCAGCGAAGTGAGACATCGCTATAAATGAAGTAGCAGTGACGCGAATCCTATCATTGCTGCTTTGTATGTAGCGACGATCTATTTTCTTTGTTCTCCATGCCGCTGCACACGAAGCAACGATGATATACGTAGTAGCGTTTTGCTTTCTATCCTCATCTTTTCTATTTTCTCTTTATCATATTTTATTATTATTATTATTATTTTTCTTTTTTGGTTTAGTGTTAATGGATGTGGTGTGGTTTAAGGTGAAGAAGATTCTGGATTTGAGAAAGAGTTAGTGGTATTTGTGGATATAGGCTATGGTAATGGTGTGGTAGGTGGCGACAATTATAGCAGTTGCAGGTTTGNTTGTGGGAGTGGTGGAGTAGAGATGTGAGTTCATTGAGTGTGGTACTAGTGAGGTGGTATGGCAACGATGGCGACAGTGGTGGTGGTGGTGGTTGAACATTTGATTGGTATCATTGGTGGGGTCAGGGACGGGATAAAAATGTTTGTGACCAACTAGTAGGGGTAGGGGTAGGATATGATGAAGAATTTTTACAACCAATAATTTGATATTTGTTACCAACTATTGGTGTTGGTGGTGGAGGTGGATAAAGAATGTTTTGACCAATTATTTGGTTAATTTGTGAAGTATTGGTCTCAGTGGTGGGGGATGTGGTGGGGTGTAGAGTGTGTGTAATCTACTATTTGGTAAGTTTTTGACCAACTATTTAATATGGGATCAATAAATAATATGTAATCGATAAAATGAATAATTTGTAATCAATAAATAATATGTGACATAAAAAAATAGATAATTATTTATCAATTAATTTTATAATTTGTGATCGAGAAATTATTTATAACCAATTTGAATATTATTTTGACCTTAATATATCTAATTAATAAAATATTTTTGGGGAAATTCGGTCAAGATTTGATCGTAATCTGGTGCCAAAATTTTTGGTTTGAGGTTTTGTTGGTTGCGTGCAGTTGTTGTGGTGGTGTTTGCGGTGCTTTGAGGCGGTGGTGGTGCTGGGTTTTTTTTGGTAAAGTTGAAGGAAATGGTTGATTTAAGGTGGTTGTGTTGGTGAATGTTGAAATAGGCAGTGGTGATGGTTGTGGCAACAAGACGACGTCGAGTTTGGGAATTTTTATTGGAGAATGTGGTTTAAAAGAAGAGAGGCATTTTGATAAAATGAAGCCCAAATGGGGGAGCATGTTTTGCAAACAATATACTTTAACCTGAAACAGATGTTTTATTTACTGATTGTGGATGCAGTTGCGAGCACGTACTTTTGAAATGATTTCTTCCGTTTGAAGAACAAAAGTAACTGTGAACCAAAAATTAAGTGTGAAAATAACAATTCTTCAAGCCTGCGAATACTACTAGAATTAATTATTAAGAACATAGATCAGTGAAATGGTAGTAGCCGTTGATGCTAAAAGAAGCCCTCTGTATTGGGAGAGATCAAAAGGGGTATTTTGCTAAAAGAAGCCCTCTGTCTTGGCAGTGGAGGTTATTGGTTTCGGAGTTTGGTGTGTGATGGTTTGGTTACTGTAACGGTGATTTTACATTGACGTGGCGTGGGTGGTTGCTGTGATGGGGGTTTTGCATATAGGTGAGATGAAGGTGGTCGTGGCAGGTGGTGATTGGGGGTTGACGGGATGGAACGGGGCATTTGTGACCAATTATTTGGTTATTTGTGACCAATAAATTGGTTTGTGACTTGTAATTTATAAATTTGTGACCATAAAATTAATTGTGACCAATTATTTTGATATAATTTGTGACTAATAAATGAATTGTGACCAATTAAAATTTTGATTTTGTGACTAATCAATGAATTGTGACCTAAGAAATTTTTGATTTGTGGCCGACAAATTAGATATGACCAATAACAATTTTGATTTCGTGACCTATAAAAAATTTTATTCGTGATCGAAAAATAATGTGACCTATAAAATTTGTGTTTGTGACTTATAATTTATTAAATTGTGATCGAAAAATTAATTTGTGACCTATAAAATTTTTGATTCGTAATCGAAAAATAATATGTGACCTATAAATTTTGTGTTTGTAACTTATAATTTATTGAGTTGTGACCAAAAAATTAATCTGTGACCTATAAAATTTTTGATTCGTGATCGAAAAATAATATGTGACCTATAAAATTTTTAATTTGTGATCGAAAAATAAGTTGTGACCAATAATATGATAAGTCGTAACTGAAAATTAATCCGTGATTAATTATTTTTGGATTTGTGAACAATAAACAAATTGTGACTTACAAATTTTTTGAAATGTGATCGTAAAAAAATTTTGTGACATAAAATTTTTAATTTGTGACCAAAAAATAATAAGTAACTAATTATATTGTTAATGTGTGACCAAATTGTATAGATCTGTGACCTAAATATATTTAATTAATAAAATAATTAATTAACTAATTAAATTATAAATAATTTTTAATAAAAATCTGATTTTAGAAATTTGAAACTTGTTTTCTTGTTTTTGAAATGTGCCATAATTAATTTCTTAGTTATGAAATTTTCCCATAATATAAATACCATAAAATTTACTGAGAGATAAGTTTTATTATTTGGGAAAGGAGTCTGGTTTAATTTTGAGATATCTAGCATCTTCAAGAATTTCAAGAGCATATTTCCATTGTGAAATTGTAATGTCACTGTTCGATCAAGCAACCTCTATGCCAATTTCAATTTAAATTGGTCCTTTAGATAAACTATTTCTTGCGCGGATAATGTGCCTACATAAATAAGTAGTAAATTTACCACATCGGGATAAGAGATAGCCAGTTTTTTAAGAGCAGTGGGAAGCTATCCATTAATGAGAAGCTTGTTTGAGATCATATAATGACTTGTGAATTTTGAAATTGTGTCCCCACCTTTCATCCAAAACTTGGAAGCAAAGGTACATAGACATATTCATGAAGATCTCCATGTGAGAAGACATTATTAACATCAAGTTGAAGAAGATATCAATCTTCAGGCGATGCTATAACTAGAAAGAGGAGAATGGTTTCAAGTTTTGCGATTCAAGCAAATGTCTCACAATAGTCTAGTCCTTTTATTTGTTTGTAGCACTTCTCTACCAATTTGCCTTATAGCATTCAACAGTACCATCGGTTTTGAATTTGATTTCATATACCCATTTTCATCCAATCGGGTTTCTTTTCAAGATGCTTGAAGAGTACATGTATCGTTGGCTCTGAGAAAAGCAATCTCTTGTTGCATACCAAGTCAACATTATGATAACAAACTACTTGTTCAAAAGTTGTTCGTTCTTCTTCAACGGAAAGAAAAATGGAAAATGCATGGTATTTGGTTGACAATTTATCATAGGAAAATACATTATATAAGGGATAAGTGATACATGTAGTTCCAACCGATGCTGAGTTAGATGTTGACATGTTCCTCTTGAAGGAAGAGAAATCCCAACAAGTTACTCACAAAGATAACTAGGTGGTGTTATAGTACGTTTCATCTGTGAGAGAGGAGATGAATTTGGAGAACTCTAGGCAAAGGATGGAGCAATAGATGAACTTTGTTATAAAAAAAAGAGTCGAATAATTGCAAACATCTTATATATTTACTTGATTGTACTCCAAAACTTCAATTTTCTCGAGTTACTTAACAAAAAATAGAAATTTAGTTAAGATACTAATTTTTCAAATACATCAAATGTTTCAGAGTGACGTATGATCGAGCAGCATTGAATTGTTCAACAAACTGACGTTGGGGGACTGCTTTTTCATTATAACAATGAAAAATAGGTTGTATTAAATTACTAGTACGAGATTAATATTTAATAGAACGATTTGGTCTTATTATGTGTATCTTATTCTAGATCCATTATGCAAATAAATGTAAATAGTTATAGTGTGGACTATTATAGACCATCTAGTCTCTCTCTCTCTCTCTCTCTCTCTCTCTCTCTCTCTCTCTCTCTCTGTGTATATGTACATATACATATAATTTCAAAAAGTTTCTCTCCTGCAAATCTGAGTAAATCATTCCATTACAAAATTTTCTTTCCCGCCTTATTTCTCATACTTATTTTCATTTTTTTCTTTATAGAGTTACAGTTTCTAGTTCTTGAATAATTTATTCATAATTCCTTTAAGAAAGTTAATAAGAAAGTTAAGTGGTGTTAGTAAGATTCGAGTAATTTCTTCACTTAAGGTGGAGATTTTAGTGGCGGAGATAGCCTTCTGTTCAGATCCTTGTAATTGGCATTATTCTTGAATAAACTTGATGAAAATATTTCAGACCTACCATATTTGGTGAATCTCAACGGAGATGTCGCGCTTCTTGTCGAAATTGGAGAAAAATCTCTACTTTTTTGTTATTGTTATTGCTATTGCTTCTGCTGTTATCTTTGAATCTATGTTATTTGTCCTTCATCTGCAACTGTGTTTTTCTATTTGTTATGTTGGGTTGGTGTTGATGGTTGGGGTGGTGGTTGAAAGGTTTCATGTGATTTTTGTTGTTGGTGGTGATTGTTTTGCAGTTGTACATGATGGTTGTTGCTGTTGTTGGTGTAAGTGTGACAGTGTTGCCGGTGGTGACCATTTTTATGTTAAATGTGACCATCTGTTATTTAATATGTGTAATTGTGACTGATTATAACTAAGTTTGTTTTCATTGTGATTGTCTTCGATTAGATTCGTCTTAACTGTGATTGCATGTGACCAAATTAACTGACTTGGTGACTTGGTCACATACAGTCACAAATTAGACTGGCTTGATCAAATACAAATACACTAAAGACAAATTTAATCATAGTTAGTCATAATTAATATAGGTTTGGTCACAAACAATAACAACTTATGTATTACCCAAAATGTTGTTCTCACCTCACGACCATCACCACACGTATGATCTCCTATGCACTATCATCACTTGCAATGCACCATTACAGCTACCACGCAGATTTGTTTCCCAAACATTGTTGCCACCTCACCACCAGCACTTAGGTTAGTTCAACTCTCCAACATCATATGTAACATACCGTCATCACCAATGTACAACCACTTCTTCATGGGGGATCTCAATATAAATGTTTTCATTGTGTTTGTATATATATGTCACGGTTGGATGCTTACTGGTTGCCTCCCTGAAACCGTAACACAGAAAATGCACTAAACTCAGCTGAATCAACTAAAATAATGTCACCAAACAAAGATAAAAGAGAATGGGGATAAGGTAAAAGAGAATTAAAAGAAAGAGATGAGAAAGCTGTCAAACGATTTCAACAAAATCACTGAATATCAGATAACAAAGCTACCATTTCTCTTTCCCCACTTCTGTATCTATAGGCTTTTAAATCAGAGAGGACGCATTTTTCCAAACAAAATGCAAATGGTATTTTTTTAATTGATTATTCAAAATTTCAATCAAAACAAAATAACACCGTTTCTAGTTATCCCAAATGACGTCATCTTCAAATTTGTAAAATTTCAATCAAAACAAAAAAAAATTTGTAATTGGAACGAAAAAATTCTAACTATTTATATAACAGTAAACTTATATTAAATTATAAATTAATCAAATTGATTAATTTATTTGGTCGTTAAGTTCAAATTTAATTTGAATTAGAATCTAATAATAAATTCTAAATTAGAGTCTAGTCTTAATTTCAATTATGGACTTAACTAGGTCAAGAATCCGATTTTCAAATTCGGGATAAAATAGCTTTATGTGTCTAATTTAAGTTACAATCCAATTTAGAGTCAATGTAAAATATCACACTTTGGGAAAGCTTATTGTTTCTTGCGCTATGTTAAATAGACGCCAAGTCAAGAAATTTTTCTCCTTTCAACTATTTCAATCTAATTAAATGTATTTTGTAATGAAGATTGGACTAGATGTCATGGTACTTGACATTTTGTAGTTGGATATTGCATATTTCTTGAAAATTCGTTAATTTCTTGAAAACCCCAATTAGCAAACCACTACGACATGATCCAATATAGAAACTGAGTATCGATCTATTGCTGCGATTTATAGTGAGATTACTTGATTAAAGTACTTTATGCAAGATTTGGGAATCAAACGTTAAAATCATGCCAATCTATATTGTCATAATAAATAAGCACTTCATATCGCTTCGAACCCAATTTTCCATGAATGAATTAAATATATAGAAATTGATTGTCATCTTATCTTATATGAAAAAAGATGAATGAATGATGAAAACAATTCTTTTTTAGTGATTGTTTGGTAGGGATTTTAATAATTGATTTTTTGATCGTTAGAAAGAAAGTGGGTCTTACCTATAAGAGAAAAATTCAAAAGTAATGATTGAAATAGTGAAATAACGATAAAAAAAATTGATTTTAATTGGCTTTTAAGCCCTATCAAACAAGCTCTTACACATCACAATAGCTCGCCAGCATTTTTGAAGCCTCTAACTTCTTACACAATCTTCTAATGTTGCTCGGCAAGGTAGGAACAATGTACATTGCAAATTCGAGGGGGAATGTTAAGGAATACAAATCACATCCTTGAATCATGTACAATCAATATTAAGCATTTGTTTGAAAAACATTATTTCAAATTCTTTAATTTTCATACTCATTTTCAACCACACATTTACACAGTAAAATATTTTGTATATAAATTCAATTTTTATAATTATTTTTAACCACACGTTCTCCAAAAAATCACCATCAAAACTCTATTTTTCTCAAAATAATGGCCATCCAACAGGGGTAGGTTTTTCATTAATAATTTGGTGTATCTTATCCTATGTTTGGTTTATGTTTATAAATTGTTTATAAATACTCATAACTTTTTATCCTGAGTGGCCCACTCATCTCAACAAATCCACTGAAAAATTTCAACCAATACAATTTTAGTTCTGCAAAATTCAGGTAAAGCTGTGAAAATAAGATTCCTACAGATTACATATGTTCTAAGTTAATAAAAATAGAAAAAAGAAAAAAAAAAAAGAAAAAGAAAAGATGACTGGTTGCTATTTCTCAGAAGTATTTAGTAACCTTTGCATCTTGAAAATTACAAAGGAGAGCCAAGAAATATCTATCTTAATTCAAATGGTTTCCTTTCTTTTTTTCTGGTGGCTACTAGAAGTTAAAGTAAAGATAAGATATCAAGATTTTCACCACAAATCAATTTTCTTAATAACTTTTCCAAGACTTATGCATTCTATTGTCACTCACTTATAATCTAACTAGTTAGAACAATTTTCTGTTATGTAAATTTTTATTAAATTTTGATAAATAAAAAAATACAGTGAAATGTGTGATAGAAAAACTGATAAAAACTGTGTCCCATTATATTGAATGAAAATAAATTTGAAAAAAAAAATGAGTTTTAAAAAATAAAAAAACTTCATTTTACAGTATGATAACAAAAAATATTTTGTTTAAAACTTACAAATTTATTATTAAAAATAGTTAAATAGACTCAGTATCCACTATTAAAAATAACAAATTACATACTTTGCATTACATTATGTAGCACTTTACATACTAATTTCTTTAATTATTGTTTATTCACCGGAAATTCAATTATATTTCATTTTTTTCTAAAAAACTATTTATTTTTTCTCATTCGTGCATCCCTTTATAAATTAATGTCAGTCAAGACCTCTCACTGCATCATATACATATGTTTCATTTTCATATTTTATGCAAAATTATATATTATTCGTATTTATTTTTATAATTATTCTCTTCAATGAAGCTTTCTCACAGAAAAGGAAATTCATCCGCAATCGACATCAAGAAATTAAGCATGCATTATTAAATATTTTTTAAGTTACAAAATCACCCCAACTTAAGCCCCCATTTGGCCCCCATTATTTGAATTTATAATGGGGGGAATAGTGTTTTTTTGAAGATTGTGTGGTTGAAAAGTTTTCGATTTGAGTGTAATATTATTTTTTTAAAGATTGTGTGGTTGAAAGTAGGAGAGAGAAAAAATTAAATTAAATTAAAGAGTTTTAAAGGAGCCAAACTGGGGCTTAGAATGAATAATCAGTTAATTTTAGCCACAGAATGACATTTGATATAAAAAACAATTTTGATTAATTATTTTTAGTTTATTTTTTGTTAATTAGAACATAGCAATTAAGAGTTTTTATTTATTTTTACAATGTTGGAAGAGTTAAATAAAGCATTTTCTAATTTTTTTTTAATATTCTTTTAACTTATTAAGATTTAGTTTTATGAACTGTTATTAGAATTTAGAAAAAGAAGATAATAAATTGTATAAATCTGATAAAGAAAAACATCTTTAAAGAAAGAATATCTAGTTCATGTTTGGTGTGCATTAAATTTAGATTATAATCTAAGTCCAAGTCATCAATTAATTTTAATAATATATTTTATGATATCCATAACTTTTCAACCACTCCATCTCATAAACTTTTATCAAATCTAAAAATATAATTTTAATTCACACCAAATAGGGACTAAATGAAAAATCAATAATTAAAAATATAGTGTACAAAACATTACCTACTATTATAAATAATATATGATTTTTATTTCAGCTAAAGGTATTTTAGTCTATTCAACTATTCATTATGTCAATAATATTTTAGTCTTTGAAAATTTTTCAGCAAATAATAGTTGTCATTTTGTAGCTTTAAATTCAAAAAATGAATGAAAATAATGAAATATAAAAATAAGGATGAAAATGTCAAAAAATAAAAAGTATGGACGTTTTGCATAATAATAATGCAAGATATGGACGTTTTATGCTAATTACCCTTTTAATAATTTATTTGAATTCATTCACACTTTTTAAAAAAGTTTGAGAGTATAATTGCAATTTATTTATTAACTTTTCTTTTCTTTTTTATTGTTTTATTTAAATAAGGGGTATATTTGTCAATTTACACGAGAATTTTGATGAAAATGACGATTTTTGCAATAAGAGGTGAATGTAAAGGTAAAAGTGCCAAGAAATGAAAGGTTGTGATGTTTTGCACAATAACATTGAAAGGTAAGGACGTTTTATGTTAATTACCCTAATATTTTGTAGGAAAAATTGCAGCAACAGTCCCTAACCTTTTTATTTTTTTTGCAGACTTTACTCTAACCTTTATTTGTGCCAGCAAAGGTTCTTAATCTTTCATAAATATGCATCTGAGATCCATTTGGATAAAAACCATCCAAAATACTATCAGTTGATCAGAAAAATTAAGGAACCAACATCCAATAAAATCGTCCAAAAAGATATCAACATCCAATAAATTCGTCCCCGTCGCAGATAGGTCAAGGAATTTTCCCAATCAATCGACGAAATTTTGAACGGTTTTCATCTAGATGGACTTCAGGTGCATGTTTATGAAATGTTAGGGACTTTCGCTGACACAAAATGAAGGATAATGTAAAGTCTGTAAAAATGAAAAGGTTAGGGACCGCTGCTGCAATTTTTCCTATTTTGTAACCACCATGCAAATTGCAAAATGTAATATGTAATATGTAAATTATAAATTTATAAGATACAATATGTTAGTGTAACTAATTATACAAGATGTACTTTTTAAATTTTCCATTTTTTTTTGGTCGGAAAGCATATATTTGTACCACATAATTGAATTGTTAAATTACTATCCAGTCAAATTCTGTGTTAAATTACTATCGAGTCAAATTCTGTTATCTCCTCAAACTTCTCGAAAAAAAAAAAGGTAAAAAGGTCAAGCTAGCTATGGTTAGAAAAAACATTGTTCACTTTGAAGTGTTGAACTAGACAATGCTCTTGTAAAGTTTTGCACAAAACATCACAATGGATTAATCCATCCATGTTAGCTACGAATTTAAATAAAATGGACCTGCAAAAAGGTGTGAATTTAGGAAAAAATCAAAGTACAACAGAAGATATTCTACTACAATGTCATACTATAATCCTAGAAAGTCATCACACAAAATATGCTAAGTTTTGGCACGAGGCTCCATGTACCTAATGACACCAAAATTATAGGTACACATTGCGATATGGTACAACAAATACAATATATTTTTCACCTCAACACTGAAACACATTAGAACAAGAATATACTTTACACCTTAATCCTATTGGCCCTAAGTTCAATGTGTCAAATCCACTCTAAAGTGCAAGTTTTGTACAAAACACTTTAAAATACTTCATAACATGAAAAAAAGCCCTTGTGTGTCTCCTATTTTAGGAGAGAATATAGAGTTTTGAATAGTAATTTTTGGAAAATGTGTGGTTGCAATTTAAATTTTTTTTATTAATTTGTGTGTATAATATTTTATTGTGTGAACGTGTGATGGAAAATGTTATTGTAGCAAATAATTTATTTTGATAAAGGATGACAAACAAGCTCAAAGTCTGTTATTAAACCATCGTTTGATTCTCATTCTTCCAAAAATTCATTTGTTTAAAACTCATTTTCAACCACAAATTCTTCAAATAAATAATATTACACGTAAATGCGAAATTTTTCTTTAATTTTTAACCACACATTTTCCATCAATTTAGTATTCAAAATGCATTATTTCCTCCAAAATGAGAATCAAACAAGGGCTAATCCTTTCGTCTTTGTCACAGTACAAAACATGCTATAAGATCAGTTGCAGAAGTACTTTTTGCTTATAAAGGGAAGGCTAATACTTGGAAAGAAAAGAAGTAATCTGCACGAAATAATCCCAAAGCTTTCCTTCTAATATTCTCGAAATTCAAGCAAAAACTCCTAGTTTACATTCTAAGAGGTCATCTAGCAGAACTAATAATTTGGATAACGTGTAGCTTACATACCAAGACTTTGA
>NW_019230046.1:796951-825437 GCF_002742605.1 Olea europaea var. sylvestris
TATCAAATTCTTGATAAGTAGTTAATGTGGTCTTGTTTGAAACAGGAAAGTCGATAGTTGCAGGTACCATGGGAGCATTGGCCACGAAATGGTGCCCAGAAACCGGATTCTGGGGGTGGTGTAGAAAAAAATCAGCGGTATTTAGACCAAAAAAAGAAGAGGAAGCCTGAAAAGATGGTGAAATCTGTGGAAAATTGCTGGAAGAAAACATTTTGGGGGAAAGACTAGAATCGTAAAGCCTATTCTTTTTCAAAGGATCAAGATAACTGCAAAAGAAATAATTCTTGAAAGGATTTATTTCTGGAATCTCTACGGGAATTGAGGATTCTTTTCATAGAGAAATTAAAGGATTGTTGAAAAACCTAACAGTGTCCAGTAAAAAGATCTAACAGGAGTGAGAAAGATCTACATTCACTTGGGCGTGTCGAAGAAGATATAATTGAGATTGGGGGAAAGGTGGAGTACTTGTCTTTTTCCAGTTGCAACATTGGTTGTTTGCTTTATAAACAAGGTTGTAATTTTCTCTCATTTTTGAGCAATATTAAATAAGAAACAAATTCTTAATATTATCGTTGCTAATATGGTGCCCTAATAGACATGGTATCAAATAGTCATAAAACCCCATTTCTTAAGAGGGTGCTGCATGTACTGGCCTGTACCACATACTTACAAAATGCTAAGTGGTAGGATTTTATTGGACTTTAAAAAAAAAATAGATTTAAAATAACCGATTAAATCTCATCATCTGTTAAACTCCCTGACATTACAATTTGTACAAACAACTTTAGGGCTTGTTCGATAGTATTTATGAGAATTGATTTTTTGATCGCTAAAAAGAAAAGTGGATTCCACCTGTGCGAAAAGAAGTAAAAAATGACGATTAAAATAGTGAAATAATGGTAAAAAAATTGAACTTTTTGGTGAAAAATCAATACCAAACATGTACTTACTTTTCTTAGAAATTAACATACAAACAATGACTACATACACATCTTTATGGCCAATTCCAGTTGGATTAATTACAAGCTACTATTCCAAGAATAAGAATAGTGAAAATAAGTGCTTTATTTTGTAGGTGGGCTTTCACATTAGAAGTGTGTGAATGTGTGTAACCATTTAGGTTTTCCAAAAGCCGTGAGCTTTATGTGGGGTTGTGGACTGTACCTTGCTTGATTATTCAAACAATTTGGAGGAGGCTAAATCGTACCTTTGTCTATAAACCTACAGAATAGGCAAGCTTTACTGCATTCTGACTGGCCCCATTGTCTCGTCCCCTTCAGTTCTGCTCGTACAGTAATCAATTCATTTCAATATGGTGGAATTACTTTTTCTTTTTTTTTTTTTTTGCTTCTCCTCCTCCTCTGACTGCTTATTTGCTTATATGCGTGCAGCCTATTATGGTTTGCAATCTTTTCTTCCTTCCGAGGTTTTTGGAGTTAAAATGGGAGTAATTATGTTTTGTACTTTCTTGCTTGAAAAAACTTAGGGGAATTTGATTTGCCATTTTCAGCCGTTTTCTGTTTTTAATTTTCGAAAATGTCCAAAACGTATTTGATCACTTGATTCCGTAAATGTATTTTCAAAAATAAGGAAAAATTTATAATTAAAAACTCAAAACAATTTTTTTTTCGTTTTGAATGTCTTCAGTTAAAAAACTCAAAACGTGAAAAACGCTCAAAAAATGTCGTTTTCCCCTTCTTTCTTTTTTATTCTTTTATTTTAGGGATGTTCAACAGTACTTTTAAAATAGTAAATTCACTAAGGGTCCGTTTGATTATAAAGATGAAGTTGAATTGAATTGAAAACGAATGTCAGGAAATTGAATTGCCTAAAAATCGTTTTCCTGAGAATTGTAAATTATTGTGTTTGATTGTGATAGTTTTCTATGTGAGAAATGTTGAAATAAAAGTATTTTTTGATCTCCGTTTGACTTTGTTTTATATGAAAATCGTCAATTAAAGGGATATATTTTACTGGTATTGGGAATGAAATTTGTTTTCATTGCCAACTCACACAAAAAAAAAAAAAAATTCAAGAAAATTATCTATCTTTTGCCTTTTTGGTATTCGTTGGCTTTATTTTACATGAAAATTGCCATTTAAAAGGAAATATTTTTTTACAATAATTGAGAATTGTAAATTATTGTATTTGATTGGGATAGTTTTCTATGTGAGAAATGTTGAAATAAAAGTATTTTTTGATCTCCGTTTGACTTTGTTTTATATGAAAATCGTTAATTAAAGGGATATATTTTACTGGTATTGGGGATGAAATTTGTCTTCATTGCCAACACACACCAAAAAAAAAAATTCAAGAAAATTATCTATCTTTTGCCTTTTTGGTATTCGTTGGCTTTATTTTACATGAAAATTGCCATTTAAAAGGAAATATTTTTTTACAATAATTTTTAGAATTCGTTTCCATTACCAACAGAAAAAATTAAAAAAAAATAAATAAAAATTTTGCTACAATAACCAAGAATTCCAATTCTCACAATTTTGGTGAGAATTGGAATTCAAGGAAAACATGGAAATCAGCTTAGGTGGCATAAAATGTGGAATTCGAATTCTAGGAAAAATTTTGCCAATCAAACAAAAAAAAATTGGAAAGGTGAAATTTGATTTTCATTTTCCATGGAATTGGGGTGCAATCAAATATAGTATAATTTAAAATATATATTATCTGGTATTATATTAGCATAAAATTATTACAATTTACTAAATAATCATATTAATTGAATAAATGTCATATAACAATTTCTAAACATTTATTATTCATTATTTTATTTTTGTAGTAAAAAAAAAAAGGTAAATTCACCAAGTTTAAAATATATATTATTTGGTAATATATTAACATAAAATTATATGTTTTACTAAATAATCAAATTAATTGAATAAATGTCATAAAACAATTTCTAAATTTTTAAAAAATTGGAAAGGTGAAATTTGATTTTCATTTTCCATGGAATTGGGATGCAATCAAATATAGTATAATTTAAAATATATATTATCTGGTATTATATTAGCATAAAATTATTACAATTTACTAAATAATCATATTAATTGAATAAATGTCATATAACAATTTCTAAACATATATTATTCATTATTTTATTTTTGTAGTAAAAAAAAAAAGGTAAATTCACCAAGTTTAAAATATATATTATCTGGTAATATATTAACATAAAATTATATGTTTTACTAAATAATCAAATTAATTGAATAAATGTCATAAAACAATTTCTAAATTTTTTTAACCAAACGGGTATTCTAATTTTCTGTTATGAGAAACCGTTTTTTAAAATGAAAAATCAAACATGTTTTCTATAATTCGAAAACAGTCTCTCAAAACAGAAAATGGAAACGCAAACCAAACTCAACCTTAATTTCTGAAGAGTACCTTAAAAGCAGTTTTCATGCCCTAATCTTTCTACTGCAATTCACAATCTTATTGTGTATAAACCCTGTTACACCTCTTTCAACGAGGCTTTAAACATTGACAAGTGGCAACTACACAGCAAGAGAACTTAGGCTCACACTCCACATCATTCTGTACGTGGTAGTTTGGCAAACCTCTTATTAACTGAACCCTATGGGGGAACCGAGCCCTTATGGATGAGGTGAGGTAGGTAGAATAGTCTCTCAAAACAGAAAATGAAAACGCAAACCAAACTCAACCTTAATTTCTGAAGAGTACCTTAAAAGCAGTTTTCATGCCCTAATCTTTCTACTGCAATTCACAATCTTATTGTGTATAAACCCTGTTACACCTTTTTCAACGAGGCTTTAAACATTGACAAGTGGCAACTACACAGCAAGAGAACTTAGGCTCACACTTCACATCATTTTGTACGTGGTAGTTTGGCAAACCTCTTATTAACTGAACCCTATGGGGGAACCGAGCCCTTATGGATGAGGTGAGGTAGGTAGAACCATCCTAAGAAATATCTTCATACAAGATTTTGTATCTAGTGGATGGTGTGACAACTCATTAAATAGGCGGTTCTACTCAATCAACAAGTCAAGTCTATTATTACATGTCAAGCTTAAGGCTACATATATATATGATTATAACATTAAATGCACTTGAGCCTACGTCTGTCTGATTGATGCCTATGATAAGAGGCCACGGCCGCTAAGATGAGGCCACATGTTTTTTCATCCAACAGTCCTTGCTCATCCTCTTTTAATATAAAAATCCACACTTAGCATCTTTTCAAGATAATGCAAGTTTAAATTCTCAAACTATAACTTTGCCATATAACTATTTTATTCATTATTCCCAGAATTGACCCTTTTTTTGCATTGAGACCTTATGTCTAGAGCCCTCCCACATTTATATATCTACTTATCCTACTGACTTGGCCTTCGGAGTGCGCGAGGCTAACTGCACCCCCACTGAAAGAGGTTACTTACGTGTGGCTAATAATTTGTCCGAGAATGCAGGAACACAACTTATGTAAACGTGAGAGGTCTAAAAATTTGTCGGCCATATTGAATGCACATTTTTTTAGGTCAAAAAACCCTAAACTTATTCTTGTTTGTAATGGATTGATAAGGGAAATAAAATTATTTTCTATAGTTTTGGAAATTGAAAGAAATCCCTAATATCTTGACCCTAATAAACGAAGGTGCTTGCTTAAATAATTTAAACGAAATCCAAGATCTGACATTACTGCCTTGTTTCTCTTTTTCTATCATGAAATTTCATTTAGCTATAGTTTTTACCGATGAAATATTGACATCAGCAACGAAAATGTCCATAGTCGATTTATATATTTTCCGTGTTACAGAATCTTCAATAATGCTCTTTACTCTAATAAGCATCTTTTTTTATAATATAATAAAATATATCATCTTCAAGAAAACGAAAAATAAAGAATATTTTTTTACTACAAGTCCAACAATAATATGTATATTTCATCTTTATTTTGATTTCTTGTTGTCCACTATTTCTCTAGTTTTTCACTTAAATTCCGATTTATTTTTTATTTTTTCACATTCCATGTGTAGAAAATAATGAAATAATAAAATGAAAACACTAAAGTTATTATATAGAGAGTAGATTTGACACTTTACCTTTGGAGAGCCAAAGTCATTCTTTATTTTAAAACTGTAAATGTATAAAATTTATTGCACTCTTAAAATAAGAAACATACTCTCTAAAATATAGAGTAAGATGATATTAAAGTGCCTATTCAAGACAAGGAACGTAATTGGTTCGGCCCGTCGATTTTCCTGCTTTTTTCAAACGAAGCGTCGAAACCTATAAAATAGTTTGGTAAAACTCCAAGCCTAATCATAATTTTTGGTTGATTCGGTTTCAAACTACGATATGTACATTCTCGAAAAAATGTTCTAGTAATCGTGGAATTCTCTTCAATTGACACAATTTTAAGATTTCAAAAATAATACTAAGTATGAGACACCTAGATAAATGATGATGTTATCAATTAAAGTAGAAAATGCAAGGCAAAAGATTCACGACGGAGCTATTTAGGGTCTTATATGCTCGACATTGACTAAGAAAATAGAATAGATAAACTTTCTTTGTTAGGGTGAATAAAGGATTCGAACTTTCTCCCCAACTGAAGTGATAGATCACGTCATGGTTGACATGGCGAAAAAATGGCCCGCCTTTGTTCATCTATACCAACTGTCGCGATGGAGAGTTCATCGCCTTTCTCTCTGCGACTTTCTTTAAACGAGTGTATAGTATAGTTGGTAGTAGGGATGTCAATGAGTCGAGTCGAGCCGAGCTGGCTCGCCAGCCAAAAATTTTGGCTCGGGCTCGGCTTGAGCTTTTTTAAGGCGGGTTTTTTTTGGCTCGATCCGGGCCGAGCCAGAAAATTAAGGCTCGACTTGGGCTTTATCGAGACGAGCGGGGCCGAGCTCGATTTCTGGATTTTTTTTTTTTTTAATTATACCTCTTGCTATTAGTTGGTAGCTTGTTATAGCTGCCTGTTTGTTAGCTATTTTAGAACAGGCAGCTATATCAAGCTGCAAAACAGGCAGCAAATTTTTCCTTTTTTTTTTTTTTAATAATACGGGCTAACCCAACTCGAGCCAACTCTAAGAAATGAGGCTCGCTGCCTCTGAACCTCGTGCCAAGTCGGCTCGAGCTTTTTTCGAGCTTAGCCATGAGCGACTCAAGCTGACAAACCCGATTGCCATTCCTAATTGGTAGGGATGTAGTCAATGCAATCTACAAATTTAGGTATCTATTCACAGAAATAAAGATAAAAATTATTCAATCAGATAGACAAATGCAATTATCAATATCACCAATAAAATCCGTACTGTCAACAAAGCACTAACAATAGAAATGACATAAAGAGAAGCGGAGCATGTTGGAGTAAGATAATGAGCACTTTTTTTTTAATCTTGTGGTTGGCAAAATTCTCTTCATTTTTAATAGAAAGGAACACGGGCATCTTTAGTTTACTGTAATTCTTAAAATTGACTAGGCAATTATTATTTGCTGTGTGTGTGGCCCTAAACCTTCAAAATGATTTTTAGATAATCAAAAGCTAAGCTAAGCCTAATCATAATTTTTGGTTGATTCGGTTTCAAACTACGATATGTACATTCTCGAAAAAATGTTCTAGTAATCGTGGAATTCTCTTCAATTGACACAATTTTAAGATTTCAAAAATAATACTAAGTATGAGACACCTAGATAAATGATGATGTTATCAATTAAAGTAGAAAATGCAAGGCAAAAGATTCACGACGGAGCTATTTAGGGTCTTATATGCTCGACATTGACTAAGAAAATAGAATAGATGAACTTTCTTTGTTAGGGTGAATAAAGGATTCGAACTTTCTCCCCAACTGAAGTGATAGATCACGTCATGGTTGACATGGCGAAAAAATGGCCCGCCTTTGTTCATCTATACCAACTGTCGCGATGGAGAGTTCATCGCCTTTCTCTCTGCGACTTTCTTTAAAGGAGTGTATAGTATAGTTGGTAGTAGGGATGTCAATGAGTCGAGTCGAGCTGAACTGGCTTGCCAGCCAAAAATTTTGGCTCGGGCTCGGCTTGAGCTTTTTTAAGGCGGGTTTTTTTTGGCTCGATCCAGGCCGAGCCAGAAAATTAAGGCTTGACTTGGGCTTTATCGAGACGAGCGGGGCCGAGCTCGATTTCTGGATTTTTTTTTTTTTAATTATACCTCTTGCTATTAGTTGGTAGCTTGTTATAGCTGCCTGTTTGTTAGCTATTTTAGAACAGGCAGCTATATCAAGCTACAAAATAGGCAGCAAATTTTTTCCTTTTTTTTTTTTTAATAATACGGGCTGACCCAGCTCGAGCCAACTCTAAAAAATGAGGCTCGGTGCCTCTGAGCCTCTTGCCGAGTCGGCTCGAGCTTAGCCATGAGCGACTCGAGCTGACGTACCCGATTGTCATTCCTAATTGGTAGGGATGTAGTCAATGCAATCTACAAATTTAGGTATCTATTCACAGAAATAAAGATAAAAATTATTCAATCAGATAGACAAATGCAATTATCAATATCACCAATAAAATCCGTACCGTCAACAAAGCACTAACAATAGAAATGACATAAAGAGAAGCGGAGCATGTTGGAGTAAGATAATGAGCACTTTTTTTTTAATCTTGTGGTTGGCAAAATTCTCTTCATTTTTAATAGAAAGGAACACGGGCATCTTTAGTTTACTGTAATTCTTAAAATTGACTAGGCAATTATTATTTGCTGTGTGTGTGGCCCTAAACCTTCAAAATGATTTTTAGATAATCAAAAGCTAAGCTAAAACGATTGGCTTCGATTTGAAACCGAAATGTTGATGGGTCCACAACTTTACATGGACGGTTTCTGTGTGAGTTGATGGGTTGAGGGTTTTGCTTAAATCCCTATTGGAGGTGCTGCAAGGGCCTTGTTATTTCCTTTCTCACTGCCATTCATTTTGATATTTTTAATTCTACTATGTTTTCTAATTTTTCCTTTTAATTTTTAGCTTTTTACTCATATCTTTATACAATTTAGATACTTTTGGTGAAAAGTACTGAAGTTAAGAAATGGACTTCTGAAATCTTTCTTTATGAGTTTTTATTTGTGTACTAAGATAGAGAACTAGAAATGATACATACATACATAAATAGGATTCATTTCAACTAGACTTGATTGATGCTCCTCTAGTAGTTTATCTACAAGCGAATCAACCTGTCTTTTAAATAGGACTTACACAATGGTTGCAATACGATGCATTTGGCCGTGATTTCTAGTCTAGAAGACACATATTTATGTACACCAATTATTATTGCAAGCCACAAACTCGGTGATCGGTTTCTTTTCTCATCTCTTCAATTCCACTTTTAGTTGACATGATTAGTCGAGGGAAAATATTCAAATACAAAGTTAATATAATCATGTCTACTTAAATGACAAAGCAAGAAGTAACAACAATGTTATAGGTACATGATTATTTATTTATTTATTTATTTTTTGACAGAAATCATACAAATGAATACTTGACATATTATCATTGAAAGATGATAAAAATACAAAAGAAAAGCCACCATACATGTGTTGCCAACGCAGCATCTATACATATTCTTTCTTCCCCTCCCCCCTCCACCCCACCCCTACTTGCATAAAAATTCAAGAGGTAATAAGTCCATATCATGGGCTTTTTTAATCCAATATGGACTGATTTTAAAAGGCATGATTAGACATTAAGACAATGTACACTTTAAGACGCATTTTTGTTGTTCTAATGTTGGACATCTTCACTTAATCAACCATATATCATCCACCCACTTTATTTTTATTATGGGATTTTTTTTTTCTGTGTACGAAATTCACAAATTTTAAAAGTATCTTCCGATCACATAGGACACGTAACAAGGCAAGTTTTATTCGACATGGTCGTACACTCCTTTTATTTCACATATATATCATCTAAACAAAAGAACGTACACCAATGATAACATTTCACATGGATTATAGAATGATACTGTCACATATTTCATGATCCTCTAGGAGAAATTGTATAAAAATCTTGGGAGTGTTTTCATTTCTCGTTGTTAACATATATCATGTTGTTTTCATTGGCTAATATTAGGGTGGTCGAGAAAACATTGGTCGGCAAAGACGATTTTCTTTGACTTGTTCTATTTGGTTGGGGAAAAAATTGAACCGGACCAGAAATTTTCAGGTATTTAGTAAGTGGAACCGTTAAATCCAAATTTAATTATGGAACCAATCGGGTTCGGTTCCATTCAGTTCCCAGATTCCATATTATAATTAAATTTTTTAATATTTACAAAGTTACATTAATTCAACTAATTATATGTTCAATCTTAACTCCTACAAAATAAAATAGGTCAATCTTACCTGTCTTTTGCTACTCTTGTTTATTTATTTATTTATTTATAGATTTGATTGTTAAAATCACAGGAAGAGGAAGATAGCGTGCTCAAAATAATTAAGAGAGACGTTATGGAACTTCAATTAGATTTCTCTAAAACTATAGAAACGACATTACGGTAGAGTAACAAATTTGAATAAAACTTGAGTCAATTAGAGTAACAAGTTCGGTTTGAGAGTTTTGTCCAATCCTAATTTTTATTAGTACGTTTTTGCCGACTAACTTTTGGTTGATCGAGAAAGCTATAGTTTCTTATAGTGGTTGGTGGTTTCAAAACGGTTGAATTAGGTTTCAAAATCTTGCTATGAAGAAGTTTTATCTTATTTGGTTATAAACCTTTTACTTCTATTTCAATTTAAGTTCTTCGTCTGCAAAAAATAAAAAAATAAAAATCGCGTAGGCACCATATAATCCATAGCTAACTTTTCGCACATACTCTATGTAAAATGTCTCAAAGGCTGAAAATATGATTTTTATTGACAAGAATCACAATAATTTTTAAGTTCGGTGAATAAATAATAATAAGAAACATTTTAATAATTGGATAAACTTGCCAAGGCTTGTTGGAGGCTTAATTCATCTAAATATGATGGGGGGCGATTTATTAAAAGCCTTGGTTCAAGACATTATTCGTCTAGATATCATGACGTACACGTCTCAGCGTGACCAACCCATTTTATAATCGGCTTCTTTGGTCCTTTATTTCAAGAAAATCGATGTGGGATTCGAAGTACCTTCTCCACTTACCAACCAAGGTATCAATGAAGTGGAGGGACTGAAAATATTTTCATTGCTTTAATTCATTACCTCTATTCACTGTGAATTATTTAACATGGTTAGTTTAACATTCAATTTTGTTTATTTTTCTTATTAATTTGCAGATTTTTTTAATGTTTAATTCTAGTAAAAATATAATCAAGCCTTGTGAAGTGATTCAAGAAAAATCTGGAATTTTTTGGTATTGTTGTTCTCCTATGTTCTTATCTTGATATTGCTATTGATTATTTTGATTAAGCTACATGATTTGGGGAATATCCCTAATATGATTATATGGCATGTAGAAATGAAAAAGGTGTTGATTATGATTATATAGTTGTGTTAAGGTCTTATTTTGATTATAATGTTGTGATCTTATGTTCTTATTTCTGATTGCTATTGTCAAATTATTTTGATAAATTTATATAATAATTATTTATTATTAACGGGTCGACCCCGGTTTAACCTCGGTTGAACTTTTCAACCTTTGACCCTTTAGCTTTGTCGGTTCTATGATCAGGTCGGTTTTCAAAAGCATTGCTTTTTAGTATTGTAATTACTGTTTTCCTCTGCCATAAACGAGGATTTTAATAAAGTTTGGACTAAAAAATAAATAAATTTACCATCTAAAAAGAAGAAGAAGTAGAAGAAACATTTAGGTGAACAAAGTGAAATGATGCCATGTCTTGTCAATATTCCTTAATAAAATCGAAAATAAAAATTTGTTCACGTCATTATATGTTAAATTTTGATTTCATTATACTAAGCAGATTTTGCTTTCCGAACAACATACAATTTAACGCTTTGTTTATAGATTTGCTAAACCATCTAAACATGTAGACAGAAATTTTGATACTCTTCATAATTGTAACAATTAAAGTTTTAAATTTATTGCAATTTTTTTGTTAAAAAATAAAAAAAATCCTCGACCTAGCTCAAGACAGCCCCATTTTTTTTTTTAAATTTTAATTTCGTCGACCCTTCTTGACAATTCATTTTTTATCTTTTAGTTCCCAAAAATATAACGTGTGCGCGCATTTTGAAGCCATCTTTAAATCATTTGTACTCTTGCCGAAAATGAATAGTGCTAAAATCGTTGATGATCCAATTTACTGCTATTTCTGTCAATTTCCAAGCAATAAAAGTTTCTGACCTAATACAGTGAGTTGGGCTTCAATTACTTAAAAGCATTTTTTTAAAGTGGAAATTATAGATTCTAATAGATTTGAAATTCAAATTTTACAAATCATATGCCATGTTTAGAATTTCACAATTTAGAAATTTTTTTAATTAATTAATATATTTTAAATATTAATAATTGTATTACAAGATTAAATATACATATTCATCCCAAGTCCTAAAACTCAATTATCACTCTCGTGTCACTCTCTTTCTTCTCACCCTCTCTACCTACCCCACTCTCACCGTTCCACCCTCCCTGCGTTCCCCTCATCGACTCCAAACCTACCTCATTCGACAGCAACAAGCGGCGGCACGCACCGAGGATAGTCGGTGTTGGTGTTCAATGTTACCACTCATTTGGTGATCGGTGTTAGTGCAGTATTTACCACTCATCCAGTCGAGATGCTGTGGTGTTTGGTGTCACTATTTATTTGGTCGTGATGATTTACAACACCACAATGATCTACCAAATTGTAGCAGCACAATGTCGATTTGAAGCAACCAACGTCGTTGCTGCGATCGGGGCGACTAGATTTGGGTTTGTAACCAATGGTTATACAGTGATTTTGGATATGATTTTTCGGTAGTTATGCATTTACTTTTGGGTATGATTTTTCGGGGGTGATTTGCGCATTTGTTATTGAATGTGGTGATTGTGGTGTACTTTGATATAGTGGTTGTGCTTTTTGGTACAGAATGTAATGCTGCTGACTGTGGTGTTGATGGTGGTGGCGTTGGTGTTGGGGTTGGGGTTGGTGGTGACGTTTGGGGTTGGTAGTGATAGTGGTTACTGCAGTTATAAATCGACGACTGTTTGTTTTACAGTGGTTTTTGCAGTGGTTTGTGATAGTAGTTGTGGTTGTGGTAGTCGTGACGATTTGGTTGATTCTGTAACAAATAATTGGACCCATGACCTGAAAATTGTGATTGTGATTCTCAATTGTAACTTACAATTTAGGAGTCACAGTTGGTGGTTGTGGTGGTCGTGGGGGTTTGGTTGATTTGTGGCACACAATTGGACACGTGATCTGAAAATTGTGTATGTGATTCACAATTGAATACGTGACCAGAAAATTGTAACTGTGAATCGTAAGTATTGTTGGTGGTCACAAATTATTTGGTTGATTGTGACCATTAAATTAGTTAATTTGTGATCAATAAATAACATGTGACCAATAAAAAAGATAAATTATGATCGAAAAATAATGTATGACTTAAAAAATTGTTAATCTGTGATCGATATTTGATAATTTGCGACTGTATAATAAGCTGTGACTTGTAATATTTGTAATTTGTGACCAATACATAAATTGTGATTTATAAATTTTTTGATTTGTGACCAAGAACAAACTGTGACCTATAAAATTTTTGAATTGTAATCATAAAATAATTTGTGATATAAAATTTCTGATTTGTGATAAAAAAAAATAATAAGTGACGAATTAAATCGTTAATTTGTTACCAAATTACATAAATCCGTGACTTAAATATATTTAATTACTTAAATAAATAAATAAATAATTAAATTATAAATAATTTTTAATAAAAATCTGATTTTTGAAATTTGAAATTTATTTTCTTGTTTTTGAAATGTGCCATAATTAATCTCTTACTTATAAAATTTTCCTTTTTTAAAAAAAATTTTTAAGCTGCTTTTTAGTTTGAGTTTTTAACCGTTAAAAATATTGCTTTTAAGCAAAATCAAACATATTTCTTCAATTTGCTATCTTTGCTTCCAAATTATTTTATGGACAGATACGAGTGGTTATAGAGAATTATACACTAGTAGTTGATTCACAACCAATATAATATCCACCATCTATGTTAAAATCTTAAACAATACTTTAGGAATGTAAACAGTGTTAATCTTAATTTTAAAATTTCAATTTCACAAGACACTCCACCTCATTTGATTTGTGTTCTAGTTTTCAATTTTCAATTTTCTCTTTGAGGCCTATTTTAAGATTGTAGAAGATGCATTTGGTTTGTCGTTTTTTGAAAAACACGTTCGGTTAAAAATTTCTAAAAATTATTTTATTCAATGTTTTGCAATAAAAGAATTACCCATTTACTTTTTCTTTTTCCCATTTTTTGATCTTATTTACAACCCATTTGGTACAAATTAAAATCTGATTTTAATTTGAGTTTAAGTCAAATAATTAATATTAATGACACGACTCGTCCCGATTCACCCTAGTGGATCCGAAACGTGACGTGCGTCGATGATAGTCGTTGACTAGATGTCAAATCTATCACCAAGACTGACTATGAGTTATTTCAAAAAATGCAACAAAATCATATGCTTATGTAAAATATAATGCGATGGACTCAAATTATTTACTTTGTACTTCATCAAAATGAGTTATAACACTCAATATGTCGTGTGACTCTCATTCCGAAATCATTAAGCTATTTCAGCTAAAAAGAATCAATTTTTACCTGTAAGAAAATTACGGAAAAATATATAAGTTGATAGCTTAGTGAGTCATTTTTATATTTTTATCGAAAATCGAGTTCATATCATTGATAACTCGCAAGATAACATGATATAATTATAACAAAAACGTGATGGACATTCACATAACGTGGTAAAATATCATCTCAAGTCATGATATAAACATAAGCTGGTAATCATGCTATAATCTCATCATATCAAATGTACTACAAAATCTACCAAAAATGTATCATCCAATTAAAATATGCAATCTGCCCCTCTGGCTAAGAATTTTCGTCACGGGCCTTTGGCCCCTCCGTGAATGAAAGCGGGTCTCAAGACCTTTAATAATCAATTCTAGAATACGGCCAAGGCCTTTCAATGAATTAGAAGAAATATATCATCACAAGTATTTTTCTGGCCGATCTCAAAATCATATCTTATATTCCAATTCACAATGTAATGTATACAATCTTTGAAATCCCATATGTATCATAATAAAAGATGTTTCTATAATAATCATGTAATTCGAATACATAATTGCACATACTTAAACAATAAACTTAATTTATAAATACTTTAAAAATATTTATATTTTTTCACTCACAGCACTATATTCGCAAAATCAACTCGGTTGGTAAGCTGTCTCGATATCCATATCATCGTCTGAAATATGATATAATTTTGAAATTAACAATTAATTATTTTAAGTAATTTCAATAATTAAATGGACGATACCCAAACTTAATCATTTCACATTTAAGCGATTTCTAAAACCTCTTTAATCATTAAAACTAGTTTTTCTTCCATCTTACTCAATTTCATAGTTTATTATACTTAACCCCTTCAATAAAATTGAATTTAATCTAATAATCTAACAACTATAAAATCAAATATAATTTGACAATAAGTAACTTTTTACTTACCTTTCAAAATTGAGGAATTCAAGCCTAATAATGTCGATAACTTATTTTCTAACAATATTGACGAACTTTCCTTTTTTTATTTTCCTCTTCTTTCTCTCTTTCTCGATTTTTCTTGCTTCTACCGTCCTCAGCCTTATCTCTCTGCATGTATATATGATATGAAAATGGCAAAGGGAATTAGTAGCAACATGTACTCCACAACCCATTTTTGCATAGGAAGTCCTTAGTTTTCAATTTAATATAACATCTAGTCCTTTACATCCAATTATATATAAGTAGATTCCTAAAATTAAGTTTTATCCATTTTAAACCTTTAACTATTTTTCATAATAAATTAAACCCCAATAAAATAATTTATTTCATTTAAATCCCTATTTAATATTGACTTTGACCAATTGAATTTCGGACTTTGACTAAATTTTATTCTTGACTTTGACTATGAGCGAGTGAGTTATAACAATTAACCATATCTTTCATGAACCCCACAACTTTTCGATCACGCATTTCAAAAATTTCTATCACAATTTACTAAAAAAATCTAATTTTAATCCCCCCCCCCCCCCCCCACACCACCACACATGCCATGTAAGACCATTGCGATAGTGAATGACTGAAAATAGTATTATTCTTGTAGCTAATCAATACCAACTACAAGCAGAAGTAGTAATGGTACCAAAAAGAAGTTGGAACGTTGGGAGCGTAAAATGGTGACATGTGAATTGTCACATAAGAGCATTGACAGAGCTGGACGGGGAAGGGGATTGTTGGAATTAGAGATTTTGGAATCGCGAAGGTTGAGAGTTGGATTTTGGTTTGATTTTTCTTTGTTGTCGAAGAGTTTAGAGTACATTTGCAAGGTAAATGATTTTTTCGTGTCAAGTTGTCAAAAATATATTGACTTTTAAGTCATAAATTTATTCTTGTTTCAAAAAATACTTTTACTAAAATATCAAATCAAAAAAATTTGGAGCGTTTTATAAAATTAAAAACTGAAATCAACTTTAAAATAGCAAATCAACGCATATGGGTTTCTAATATTTAAGTGCACCAATAATGTGTAAAATCTTAATCAATACTCTAGGATTGTATACATTATTAAATTGTCTCGATTTTATTTTATTTCAATTTCACGGTTCGATGAGTTTTCAATATTATTTTACACTAATCATATTTTCCTCTTGAGATCATTTGGAACTCCTTTCAAATGTTGGAGATAGAAGAATGATAAGTTGTTGGTGTATCTAGGCTGTCTTTGGTGCTTAGGCACCTTTCAACAATGAAGATCTTGTGACAACCATTTTCAAGCTAAGAATATGTGATTTTTGATGGATTGATGTAGCGATTGCATGTTTTGGGTTGCTATGTTAGATTTCGGGGTTTTTGGTTTGAATTGAAAGCTGTTAGAGATAAATTCAGTTCGAAAATCACAGAGATTTGTGGATAATTACAAACTTGAATAATGATCCTGAAATTGTGTTTTTGCCGTTATCTCCTATATTGGTTTAGAAGGGATGAAACCAGATATTCAGCTCTCGTTTGATCTGAATAATAATTAGAATTTAATAGAGATTGATGAAATATATGATTGAATTTTGATAAAAGTTATGAATATCATGAAATCTGTGATTGAAAACAAATTTTTTTAAAAAATAAAATAAATGAAGACCAAATAGGTTATAGGAGCTTAAAATTAAACGGGAAAGCGAATGAATGTATTTCTCTAAATTTATTTAAAGTTTCAAATAGAATATAATGAGTTGGGCATAGATCGGGGATTTTGATTTGACAATCACTGTACGCAATTCTATTATTGGAAATAACTAACTATATAATTATAAAAGTAAAAGTCTAAAAATAATTATAAACGTAATAGGGAATAAAATAATCAACTTCTTCAGTTTTCCTGTTAATAAATAACTAAACTTGCCGTCCACGTTTTATAATTATTTTATGGTAGGATTATGACTTACTTATGGAGAACCAGATACTTACATGATAGTTGTTGAGGTGACGTTATCATTAATTACCATCCACTACTATAGTATCAACCATTCATTATATGTAATTAGGAATGTATAAATTATTAAATTATTAAAGTTCAATTTCACAAGATATTGAAATTGAATTTTTCAAATAATCATATTGTTTCAATATTATTGTAGATTTGGAACATTTTAAAGCTCTACGTTTACGATTTCTTTCAGTATATTTATTTCGAAACTCACTATCATTAGATTGAAAAATTGAAAAATACTCGATGATTACATGGATTTGTAGATGAGAAAATTTTGACCCTGAATTAGGTTTAACGCACTTGTTGTGTATAATAAGTTATTGTAATTAGAAAATTAACATCAAGAGTTAGTATTGAACTTGAAGTTGGTCTTTTCTAAGTGTATTCAAATAATGGAGTACATGTTACTGGTACTTGTAAAAGTTAGCAAGATATTCTAGAATTGGAGGATATTATTATTATTATTATTATTATTATTATTATTATTATTATTAGTGGATAGGTGAAGGTATTTTGGAGGCACGGAAGTAATTTTAGATTATTAGTTAAATATATTCACACCACAATTTTTATAAGCGCATACTCTTTTTAATTGCACGAATTTTCCATAATCTTAAGTCGATATCATACCTATGTTTTCAATCTTTTCGACTATATTTTTTTATCGATAACCTTCTATTAATTAGGATATCCTGTTCACGATGGCAATTTTCTTTCAGTGTTGGCATCATGAGTCATGACAACCATTTTACAATGTGTACAACCTGTCCTCATGATTGATTTTTATTCAAATATTTTTGTTAAATCCACAACTTTACGTCGGAAAGACAATTTATCCCATACATTTCTATAAACAAGAAAGGAAAAACAACCTCAAGTCTTAGCATCATAGTTATGGACTCGATCGGATGATCTGATCGAAAGATTTGTGAAACAAACTGACAACCGATCCTTAAATCCTTGACCGCCTTCATAGAAAATACTGGCACTAAGCATTGTGCCAGTGAACATATTCAGAGAAATGTATTTATACATCGTATATAAATTAGAAACAAATGAAAATCGTCTAAATTGGTATTTATCATCTAATCTTGAAAATACATGTTAAGGGATAAAATATCCTACATCAAATAAAGATATAAATATAGATCAACTTATAAAATTTTGGACTACTCTTCTTAATAAGGTTAACATTTTAAGATGGAACTCCAAATCTTTACATGGTATCAGAACCCATTAAACTCTGATGGGCAATTCAATCCGATTAAGACTCTACAAATGGCACACGAATTTTAAGATTGATCTGTTCAAATGAGCCACTATCTTATTGGGACATATTAAGGGATAAAATATCCAACATCAAATAAGATGTAAATATAGACCAACTTATAAGGTCATAGACTACTGATCTTAGCAAAATTGACATTTTAAGATGGAACTCCAAGTCTTTACAATACACGAAGCTTGAAACATGCAATATACCATGTGAGGCACGAACAACAAAGAATGGTTTACTATTTCTTTGTGGAGATGTTCTTTTTCTTTAAAAAAAAAAAAAAAAAAAAAAAATGGTTTTTTTTTTTTTTTTGGGGATTTTTTTTTTTTTTAAAAAAAAAAAAAAAAAAAAAAAACCTATTCAACCAGTTAAACACATGGATTAGAAAGAAATACTGAGAATTTAGAATGTCTTATTTATACAACTAATTAGAAACCTGCTGCAAAACTTACTAGAATCACGACAAATCCCTAGCTTAACGAAAAGAATTTAATAAACTCTAAATATTCTATAAAATAAAAGACGTGGTTTGATCTCTAGAGAGAAAAATCTTCCAAAACACAAAAAACAAGACTTTAAGCCCTGAGTTTGCTTAGAAAAAGTGGGATTAAATCCAAATCGAAATAGTTTTTGACGAGTAGAATTTCAAGACGGCCCGCGTAATGTAATCTTATACACGACTAAGATAAAGAATGTAGCAAAGATAAGAAGCAAATATTGCATGCACACATGAAGTAGAAGATAAAAAAAGAAAAAAAAGAAATAGTAACTCGATATCAGTATGTATACATGGTTTTCATAATATTTTTCAATATTAAAAATAAATTTTGTCCCTCACGGGCCAAGTCGCCCCACTATCGTCTCCACCACCCTCTCCGCCTTTCCTCGCCCCCACCACATCTTGTCTCTTTATCTCTTCCTCCGATCTCCCGAATTAATATAAAGGTGAGTCGATCATCTTCGTAGATTAAAGGAGTAATTTCCTCAATTAACTATAACCTAATTGGCATATTTTTGGTATCATTAATACTTAATTATTTGGTGTGATATTATGTTGTATAATGTAGAAAGATATCTTAGATAATAAATATCGTTATAAAACTAAATAAACAAACAAAAAAAAACTATAAGTAAAGAAATAGAAAGATCCAAAACTCAAATGCATAATTTTATTATAAGAAATGACTCATTTATAGGGTTTAAAAGAAGAGCTACCATGTAAATAAAATGGACTCTTTTAGAGTAGATAAAACTTATACAAGTATCTTGATAGGACTAAATATACATCAATAATTATCTTATAATTTTACAACACTACCCCTTTTTATGACTATTTGTAATATCTGCCTCATTAAAAATCTAGTTTTATGAAAATCCAATGAGAGAAAATATCAGAATAGGGAAAAAAATAGTACAAATAAAAAAATGATAATAAAATGTTGTCTCATTAAAACCTTGTCAAAAAAATTCGATGGGACAAAAATTGAACAAAATAATAACAGTACAAATATTCTCCTTGATTTTAATACTTGAAAATCCTTGTATTCATCCATGCCTTACACATTAATATTTTCAATATCACAATTATTATGAAGTATGTTTCAGCTGTTTTCTATAGTCTTCAAGCAGTAACGTCTTCATAAAACTTATTCTATCTTGTTTGACTTTAGTCATTGTGATGGTCCATTAGAAATAGATTTTGTTGTTATTATTTTTGAGGTAAATGTTTTGTATGTTATTGATATTAATCTTACAAAGAATATAGTTCGTTGAAACTTTATTAGGAAAAATGCTAATACAATAGTTGTCTAAAAATCCTGACACAAAAATTCAAATGAACAAAACATTGATAAAAAATAAAAAATAGCACAATACGTATTTACTCTCCTCACAATAATATCTTGAATTATATACGTCAAACATAAGATCTTTAGTATTAAAGTCATTTCAAATGAATTAGCTATAACCACATTTATTAAATATTTATCATTGTCAATTAACAAGACAGAGATTTGTGATTTATCTGTTACATGATAATTTATCTATTATATACATCTTTAAAAAATTCATTATGTTGAAAATCGTGCATTACATATTACGACTTCATTTTTTCATTTACTTTTTACATAAGTATATATTTTTAGAATTCGGACTGTAAGTCTAGAAATTTTAGATTTCTCAAATAAATTTAATTTTTTTATGATAACTTCCTTTTTCTTGACCAATCATTTATTCAATCAATATGTTTCAAAAAATTTATTTTTATATCCTTGCTATTCAAAATATGAAGTGATACGTCATGTACAAAAATGTTGTGAACAACTTTTTATTTTTAATTCTATTTTTTTCATCGAAATGTCTTCATTTCAATATTTCAAGTACTTAAACCTCTTCAAAAGTTTTATAATTAGTTATATCTATATTTTTACCTATAGTATAAGCCTACAAAATATGATCATTTTTCTTATTTGCTCCATTTTTCTTTTGAAGATTTATCTTTCCTAGAATTGAATGTAATCACGATTCAGACATGCCATATATTTATCAAATATAATGTTAATGAATTGTCATACCATGACATCGATTTGAGTTGAAACATTTAAAGTTGGCGTGTACGATATTGTTAATATATTTGGTTATTAAATACATCTAAATAAATTATATTTTGAACTTCTAATTCGAATTGTCTTTTGCGAAGATCTAGATAATATAATAATGCATTATGTACATTATTTCTAGCTCCTCAATTCCCCTTCTAATGCAAAGAAAGCTATCTAATCAAATTGACAATCAGCAAATCATGTTATAAAATATTACTTATTACGACTTAAGATAATTTTATAAGGGTTCAAATTAAAAAGTACTCTAACTTTATTTAATATCCATATTACTGCAATTTGGTGGAGCGGTTGTACATATATTGCACTTATCGAAAATCATTAGATGAAAATATTAGGCTTTGACCATAAACTAAACATAGAGAGAGAACTTTAATGTTGGCATCATACTATAAGATTTTTTACATATAACATAGCTTTCCCCAGACAGAAATGGGAAACACTTTATTTTCAATAGAAATGGTTTAAAAATTAATTGATTGAGTTAAGCAAATAATAATGTTAAATCACTACTAAAAAATATAGCTTTAGGCACGAATTTTCCTTTCCAGAAACCTCGATATCTGTTGCTATTACTCTTTACCAACAGAATATTTGCAACCGCAAATCCGTTGATAATTTAAGGGTCGCTGATAGTTACCAACGGATCCTACTGTAGGTAAAGAGTAAATATTTTACCAACGAATTTTCCATTGGTAAAGTGTGAATCTTTTACCAACGAAATTTTTGTTGGTAAAAATCATAACTAATACCAAGCGAATTTCTGTTAGTAAACGTCTATCATTACAATTAGTAAAAATCAATATTGTACAT
The DNA here is from genome assembly GCF_002742605.1 of Olea europaea var. sylvestris. Taxonomy (NCBI): domain Eukaryota; kingdom Viridiplantae; phylum Streptophyta; class Magnoliopsida; order Lamiales; family Oleaceae; genus Olea; species Olea europaea. Next base: position 818,360 of record NW_019230046.1, read on the forward strand.
AGCCGCATAGTTATGAGACATGGTAAATAAAAATAAAAAAATATTTCTTTATTATTGTTATTATTATTTATTTAATAATTCTAATTTTTTTAACTTTTAACCGACCGAATTGAAAAGTCAAAATATTGTTTAACCACTTATTAGACCACACAATTAATTTATAGAGAGCAACTCCAAAGACTTTGTTTTGAACTTTCGATGTGGGATAAGTGAATTATTTTTACCAACGGATAATTCGTTTATAATTACCAACGAAATATCCGTAGGTGAAAAATCCAAATGTTAAACGATTACATGAAGTATGAAATATCCGTTGGTAAAGAGATATCATAGTTGCCAATAGAAAATTCGTTGCGATTATCATAGTTAAAAGTGAATTACACTACTAAAAAATAGAACTTTAGGCACGAATTTTTTGTTCCTAAATCCTCAATATCCGTTGCTAATAATCTTCACCAACGGAATATTTGCAACCACAAATTCGTTGGTAATTTGAGGGTCGCTGAAAGTTACCAACGGATCGTGCCGTAGGTAAAGAGTAAACATTTTACCAACGAATTTTTCGTTGGTAAAGTGTGAATCTTTTACCAACGAAAATTTCGTTGATAAAAGTCTTAACCAATACCAACTGACTTTCCGTTGATAAACGTTTATCATTACAATTAGTAAAAATCAATGTTGTAAATAACCGTATTGGTAAAAAAATTATTTATTTATTTGTTTATTATTATTAATATTTATTTGATAATTATAATTTTTATTTTTATTTTTAGCCAACTGAATTGAAATGCCAAAATATTGTTTAACTCCTTATTGGACCACAAATTTATAGAGGGCAACTACAAAAATATTGTTGTAAACTTTCGATGTGGGATAAATGAATTATTTTTACCAACAGATAATCCGTTTCTAATTACTAACGGAATATCCGTTGCTGAAAAATCAAATGTTAAATAGTTATATTATGCACGGAATATCCGTTGGTAAAGAGATATCGTTTTTACTAACTGATATTCCATTTCTAATTACTAACGAAATATTCGTAGGTAAAAGATCAAAATATTAAACGGTTATACTAGGCACGGAATATTCGTTGGTAAAGAGATATCATCTTTACTAACGAAAAATCCATTGCTGATTATTGTAGCTAAAAGTGAATTACTTTTACCAATGGATAATTCGTTTCTAATTACCAACGGATACAATCCGTGGGTAATATTCGTTACATCACCTTTGGTATATCTGTTGGAGGAAGATCCAAATGTTAAACGATTACATTAGGCATGAAATATCGATTGGTAAAGAGATATCATCTTTACCAACGGAAAATTTGTTGCTAATTATTGTAACTAAAAGTGAATTACTTTTATCAACGAATAATTCGTTGCTAATCACCAACGAAAATATCGATTGGTAAAGAGATATCATCTTTACCAACGAAAAATTCGTTGCTAATTATCGTAGCTAAAAGTGAATTACTTTTATTAACGAATAATCCGTTGCTAATCACCAACGGATGCAATCCGTTGGTAATTTTTCGTAGGTAAAAAGCTGTTTTTTAGTAGTGTTACTTTACCAACGGATAATTCGTTTCTAATTACCAACAGATGCAATCCGTTGGTAATGTACGGTATGTCACCTACCGATATTCCATAGGTGAAAGATCCAAATGTTAAACGGTTACATGAGGCACGGAATGTCACCTACCGATACCAACACATTTTTCCAAATAGAATGCAAATGGCCTTTTTTAGTTGATTATTTAAAATTTCAATCAAAACAAAACGGCACTGTTTCTACTTATCCCAAATGCTATCGTCTTCAATTCATTTGCTCCAGTTAAGTTTGCTAGGCTCATTCTTTCTCTTCCTTTCCTTCTTTCTTCCTTTCTCACCACTGGCACTTTACATGACAATAAAAAGACAGAAATATTTATAGAAATAGAAAATTTATAATTAGAGAGCCAGAGTATCGCTTGCAGTTATTTTATGTTTGTATATATATAGAGAGGGTATTTGTAATTACGGAGAAAAAATTTGTAATTGGAGAGAGAGAGAGAGAGAGAGAGAGAGAGTAGAAAATATCATTGCAATTGGGGGATGGGGATGGGATGGGGGTTAGGAGAGTATAGCGAATATCTTATAATTATATATATTATTACATATTAATATATTCAAATTACCACCTGATTTATGAAAATATTTTATAAGATTGTTAGTTGTGATATATGATTTTTATAGCCTTATAATTGTGTATATTTCCCATAAAATAAACCATCTACTCAAACCAATCACAAAAGTGATTCCATTATCAATCCACTATGAAAAATATCACACAACCCTTTATATAAGTGGATTTAATTCCATATTAAATCATGCCAATCCAATTCAAATTTATAGTCCAGAATGAAAAATTTTTAACTATTTATATAAATCTAGAACGGTAAACTTATATTAAATTATAAATTAATCAAATTTATTTATTTATTTGGTCGTTAAGTTCAAATTTAATTTGAATTAGAATCCAATAATAAATCCTAACTTAGAGTATAGTCTTAATTTCAATTCTGGATTAACTAGGTCAAGAATCCGATTTTCAAATTCAGGATAAAATAGCATCAGGTGTCTAATTTAAGTTAAAATCCAATTTAGAGTCAATTTAAAATACCACACTCGGGAAAGCTTATAGTGTCTTGCGCTATGTTAAATAGACGCTAAGTAAAGAAAATTTTCTCCTTTCAACTATTTCAATCCAATTAAATGTCTTTTGTAATGAAGATTGGACTAGATGACTTGGTACTCGACATTTTGTTATTGGATATTGCACATTTCTTGAAAATTCATTAATTTCTTGAAAGCCCCAGTTAGAAAACCACCATGTCATGATCCAATATAGAAACTGAATATCGATCTATTGCTACAATTTATTGTGAGATTACTCGATTAAAATACATTATGCAAGATTTGGGAATCTGATGTAGGAGGATCCGAGTCGAGTGATGCTGATTTGTCAGATAGCACGATGATGGCGCTGAGATACCATGCGATGGCGATCGGCGTAAAGATGGAAAGTGAATCACCATTATTTCTTTAATTGGGGGAATTTGACGCGTCTTTGGTAATTTGACCATAACTTTGGCTACGATTATCGGAATCGCTATTATGACCCCAATCCGGAAAACTCTCTTCGGCGCGCACAATGTGGCCATCCAGCTATGCTCGGTGGACGTCAATTTCGAGCCCAAAATCCACTGTTTTCCTTTCCAAAATTCAATTTTAAGTTATTTTTTACTATTTATGGTAATATTTCGTTTCCTTTTTTCCATATATTAGAAAACTCGAATTGAGCCAAATTTTTGGCAACTTACTTCTTTTACTTAATATTTTATTTTGGTATTATTTTGAGATTTTGCCATTTTTGGTATTTTTCCCATAATTTCGTATTTCGCAGCTATTTAACCCGATTTGTGGGTTAGTTTTCATCATTCTACATTATTAATAATATTGAGTTGAATTCAGAGTATTTTCTCTGATTTTTTGAGCATTTTCTGTCGTTCTTTTCTTGCAAATCATCTGCTACAACAAGCCAATAGGATAATCACTATCATACCCGGCGTTAGTTGGTATCAGAGTGTCAGCATCTTCTTGGGAGATAAATTCAATCAGTTATAATGGTTGGTGGACGTGATCGTGGTCGTCGAGGATAGGTTCCGATTGAGGAAGTCCCGCACCCTGATTGTAATATTCAGGATGTGACGATTGAAGAATTGCAGAGACAAGTTGCGGAGTTAATCTAACGTTTGGCGGAGCAGGAGTTCGGCAATCATGATGTAGAAGGTCACGATTCCGATACTAGTTTCGAAAACCCGTATCACCATCGTGCTCGAGTTTGGGAGCATCGTGGACGGGAGGATCGTCATGTGGATCTCGATTTCGGAGTGGATCTGCCCGAGTTTTTCGGTACGGTGCAGGCTGAAGGATTTATTGATTGGCTGAATGAAGTGGAGCGGATTTTTGAATATAAGGAGGTTCCAGATCGTGTGAAAGTGAAACTGGTCACCATTAAACTCAAAGGTAGGGCATCTGCATGGTGGGAACAGTTGAAGCATTCATGGGAGCGATAGGGGAAATTCAAAATTACTAACTGGGAGAAGATGAAGAAGAAGATGAAAGGGCACTTCCTTCCTTTCGGCTATACTCAAACCTTGTTTCAGAGGCTTCATTCACTAAGGCAAGGTGCAAGATCAGTCAATGATTATACTGAAGAATTCTATCAATTGGTGGCTCGAAATGATTTATCTAAGACGGAGGAGCAGATGGTAGCACGGTATTTGGGAGGATCAAGACAGCCCCTGTAGGATGTTCTCAGCCTTCATTCATTGTGGACAGTTTTTGAGGCATATCAGCGAGCACTTGCAGTAGAGAAACAACAAAGTAGGAGGCCAGTGGTCAAAGGTGAAGGAAATCAGCCAGTTCGCCCTCAAGAATCTCGTCCTGCTTATCAGCCACAGCGGGATAGTTCCAGCTATTAAGTGCTTTAGGTGTGGTGAACAGGGGCATAGGGTGACTGATTGAAGGAAGCCTCTGGTCAAAAGAATAAAAATCTTCTGACTGAGGAGGATATGATAGAGGAGTTTGAGAAAGTTGGGGAACCCGTGTATGATGAGAGTGAAGATGAGGACGTGCTATATGGAGATGGTCAGGAGACCCTGGTCGTTTGAAAGAGCCTGCTGACTCCCAAGGGTGACTCAGGGAATGATTGGTTGAGGACTAACGTTTTCCACACAACCTGCACAGTTGCTGATAAAGTCTGTAAGCTGATAATTGATGGCAGTTGTGAGAATGTAGTGTCTGAGGAGGCTATCGAGAAACTGCAACTGAAGATGAATCGTCATCCCAAACCATACAAGTTGTCTTGGCTGAATAAAGGCAGTGAGGTAACGGTAGAAAAATGATGCTTAGTGTCTTTCTCGATTGGAAAAAAATATTTTGATAATGCTTGGTGTGATGTGGTATCAATGGACGCGTGTCATGTTTTGTTGGGACGACCTTGGCAGTATGATCGCAGTGTTATCCATGATGGGCGGAAGAATACTTATTCTCTTAGTATCAAAGGGAAGAGAATTGTTTTGGTGCCTCACAGGGAGGGAAACATCCTGCCCCGGTAATTAAAAATCCCAATCTACTTTCTATGTCCAGGTTCTTGGTTGAGGTTTGGCGTGAAAAAATAGTTTATGCTTTAATGCCTCGTGAAAATAGTACAGCGAATGTGGATTCAGAATTTCCAGCAGAAGTACAGCAACTACTGATGGAGTTTTCTGACTTGATACCGGAGGATCTTCCTCCAGGACTATCACCTATGAGGGACATTCAACATCCAATCGACCTCATTCCGGGGTCGAGTCTACCTAACCGACCAGCATATTGCCTCAGTCCCAAAGAAGCTGAAGAGTTGCAGCGACAGGTGGTAGAATTATTGGAAAGGGGCTACATTCGTGAGAGTATGAGTTCTTGTGCAGTTCCTGCTCTCCTAATGTCGAAGAAAGATGGGTCATGGCATATGTGTGTTGATAGCAGGGCAATTAACAGGATTACAGTGAAGTACAGCTTTTCAATTCCCCGTCTGGACGACATGTTGGATCAATTGTCCAGTTCTAAGGTCTTCTCAAAAATTGACCTTAATAGTGGATACCACTAGATCAGAATCAGACCTGGAGATGAGTGGAAGACCGCGTTCAAGACACAACATGGGTTGTACGAGTGGATGGTCATGCCCTTTGGACTATCCAATGCACCCAATACTTTTATGAGGTTTATGCATCAGGTTTTACGACCTTTCATGGGGAAGTTTGTGGTATTTTATTTTGATGACATATTTATTTATAGTCTGACATGGGAGTCACATTTTAACCATCTTCGTGCTGTCTTTGATGTAATGAGGACGGAGCGCTTATTCATCAATCAGAATAAGTGTTCTTTCTTCACAACTTCTGTTACTTTTTTGGGTTTTGTTGTATCTACTGATGTTGTTCATGCAGATCAATCCAAAATTGAGGCAGTTTTGAATTGGCCGAAACCAAAAACTTTACACGATGTCAGGAGTTTCGGAAGGACGTCCAGTAGCCTTTTTTAGTGAGAAGCTATTGGGATCGAAGAAAAATTATTCCACTTATAATCTGGAGTTCTATGCCATAGTTCAGACTCTGAAGCATTGGCGCCATTACCTGGTACAGAGGGAGTTCATCCTTATTACTGATCATGAGGCTTTGAAGTACATCAATGGTCAGCACTAGCTGAGGAGGCGACATGCAAAGTGGGTGGCGTATTTGCAGGAGTTTACTTTCACACTCAGGCATCAAGTAGGGAGTTTGAATCGAGTAGCAGATGCATTGAGCTGTCGCACATTACTCCTCACCACCATGAGCACCAAGATTGTCGAATTTGAGGCATTTCCTGATATGTACGCTGCGGATCCTTCATTTAGGAAGATAATTCGGGAGGTAACTGATAATCACCGACATGATTTTGTTTTACATAATGGTTACCTATTTCGTGGATTGCAGTTATGCATTCCGGATTGTTCACTAAGGCAGCAGATTATTAGTGAACTTCATAACAAAGGACATTTTGGGCAAGACAAGACATTGGCATTGGTTTCTTCTGATTATTACTGGCCCAAGTTGAGCAGTGATGTGGCGCATTATGTGGAGTGGTGTTATGTATGTCAGCGGTCTAAAGGAGCTCTTACTAATGCTGGATTGTACACACCATTACCCGTACCTAAAGCTCCTTAGTTTGATGTCAGTATGGATTTTGTCTTGGGCTTACCTCGTATACAGCGGGCGATGGATTCATTTCTTGTTGTGGTTGACATATTTTCAAAGATGGCTCATTTTGTGGCTTGTCGGAAGACAATAGATGCTACTAAGATTGCTCATCTTTATTTCAGAGAGATTGTGCGTTTACATGGTGTTCCACAGTCAATTACTTCTGATTGTAACACTAAGTTTATGAGTCATTTCTGGAGGAGTTTGTGGGAGAAACTTGGAACGAAATTGAATTTTAGCAGCGCATACCAT
>NW_019230046.1:829964-832409 GCF_002742605.1 Olea europaea var. sylvestris
TATGCCTATGGACCCTGGTTACGGGCTGGAAATTTGGGAGATTATGGTGGCCCAATTCGTGATCGTCAAATGAATTACAGAGCTCCAAATTCTCTGGTGGCAAAGCCTAGCTCCGGTGACGAGATTCATGGCAAGGAAGTGATAGATATGGCAATTGACAGTAACTGAGCTGAAATTCAGGAGAAATTACAGGGAAATGTTGGGAAAGGAGATAATGCAGAGATGATAGAGGCAACAAGTCTGGAGCAATTACCGGAACATATTGATTCCATAATTGCTAATCAAACGGAAGTGTTTAAAGAAGATAGTAGAGATGCTGAAAATTCGCCTAAGAATACTCTTGACATTTCACAACTTGTCTCTGAATTATCCAAATGTAGCAGGACTTCAATTCCAGAAAATGCTTCTAACCTCACCAGACGTTGGAAAAGAGTAAATAAATCGAAAACTCTCAGCTCTATTACCTCTACTCCACAAGCAAGCCTTAAGAGATCTCTAGACATTTCTCCTGAAGTTAGGAAAACTACTCAAATTTCCAAAAATAAAAAATTACATACGTTGCATTACATTATGTAGCACTTTACATACTAATTTTTTAATTATTGTTTATTCACAGGAAATTCAATTATATTTCATTTTTTTCTAAATTTTTATTTTATTTTTTCTCATTCGTGTATCCCTTTATAAATTAATGTCAGTCAAGTCCTCTCACTGCATCATATACATATGTTTCATTTTCATATTTTATGCAAAATTATATATTATTCGTAGTTATTTTTATAATTATTCTCTTCAATGAAGCTTTCTCACAAAAAAGGAAATTCATCCGCAATAGACATCAAAAAATTAAGCATGCATTATTAAATATTTTTTAAGTTACAAAATCACCCCAACTTAGAATGAATAAGCAGTTAATTTTAGCCACAGAATGACATTTGATATAAAAAACAATTTTGATTAATTGTTTTCAGTTTATTTTTTGTTAATTAGAACACAACAATTAAGAGTTTTTATTTATTTTTACAATGTTGGAAGAGATAAATAAAGCATTTTCTAATTTTTTTAATATTCTTTTAACTTATTAAGATTTTGTTTTATGAATTGTTATTAGAATTTAGAAAAAAGAAGATAATAAATTGTATAAATCTGATAAAGAAAAACATCTTTTAAAGAAAGAATATCTAGTTCAGGTTTGGTGTGCATTAAATCTAGATTATAATCTAAGTCATCAATTAATTTTAATAAAATATTTTATAATATTCATAACTTTTCAACCACGTCATCTCATCAACTTTTATCAAATCTACAAATATAATTTTAATTCACACCAAATAGGGACTAAATGAAAAATCAATAATTAAAAATATAGTGTACAAAACATTACATACTGTTATAAATAATGTATCATTTTTATTTCAGTTAAAGGTATTTTAGACTATTCAGCTATTCATTGTGTCAATAATATTTTAGTCTTTGAAAATTTTTCAACAAATAATATTTGTCATTTGGTAGCTTTAAATTTGAAAAAATGAATGAAAATAATGATTTTTGCAATGAAATATAAAAATAAGAGTGAAAATGTCAAAAAATAAAAAGTATGGACGTTTTACACAATAACATTAAAAGGTATGGATGTTTTATGCTAATTTCCCTTTTAATAATTTATTTGAACTCATTTACACTTTTTAAAAAAGTTTGGGAGTATAATTGCAATTTATTTATTAACTTTTCTTTTCTTTTTTATTGTTTTATTTAAATAAGGGGTATATTTATCAATTTACACGAGAAATTTGATGAAAAGGACGATTTTTGCAATAAGAGGTGAACGTAAAGGTAAAAGTGCCAAGAAATGAAAAGTTAGGATGTTTTGCATAATAACATTGAAAGGTAATGACGTTTTATACTAATTACCCTAATATTTTGTAGGAAAAATTGCAGCAGTGGTTTCCAATCTTTTCACTTTTTTGCAGACTTTACTCTAACCTTTATATGTCCTAGTGATGGTTTCTAATCTTTCATAAATATTCACCTGAGATCCATTTGGACAAAAACCATTCAAAACATTGTTAGTTGATTGAAAAAATTAAGAAATCAATATCTAATAAAACCGTCAAAAAACATATCAACATCCAATAAATTCGTCACCATAGCAGATAGTTCAAGGAATTTTTCCAATCAACCGACGAAGTTTTCGACGGTTTCCATCTAAAAGGACTTTAGGTGCATGTTTATGAAATGTTAAAGACCTTTGCCGGCACAAAATAAAGGATATGGTAAAGTCTGTAAAAAAACAAAAAGGTTAGGGACCGCTGTTACAATTTTCCCTATTTTGTAACCACTATGCGCATTGCAAAATGTAATATGTAAATTATAAATTTATAAGATACAATATGTTAGTGTAACTAATTATACAAGGTGTACTTTTTAAATTTTCCTTTTTTTTTT
>NW_019230046.1:832879-839820 GCF_002742605.1 Olea europaea var. sylvestris
TACATGTAAATTCAAAATTTTTCTTTAATTTTTAACCATACATTCTCCATCAATCTACTATTCAAAATGCATTATTTCCTCCAAAATGAGAATCAAACAAGGGCTAATCATTTCATCTTTGTCACAGTACAAAACATGCTATAAGATCAGTTGCAGAAGTACTTTTTGCTTATAAAGGGAAGGCTAATACTTGGAAAGAAAAGAAGTAATCTGCACGAATTAATCCCAAAGCTTTCCTTCTAATATTCTTGAAATTCATGCAGAAACACCCAGTTTACATTCTAAGAGGTCATCTAGCAGAACTAATATTATGGATAACGTGTAGCTTACATACCAAGACTTTGACAACATAAATTAAACAGCACACAGTGTTAAGTTCTTGTTTCATTTTGATTTTTTCAAAATTATTTTTCTTTAAACTCATTTTCAATCACATTTTCCCAATAAAATAATTTTGTATAGAGATTCATAAGTATTACTACTTTTAACCTCATTCTCAATGTATAAATACATATTAAAAGCTGTCCTTGTAGTATCTATTTTTATGTCAATCATTGTAAGGTCTTTAACTTGTCAACAAGTAGTGTGTAGCAGGTAGGAGTAGTTATTTTGAAGTATGGTAGAAGTCTTTTGTGAAATATATGTATTGCAGTCATGGGTATCTATGTATTGATCTTTTTTACCAGAAAATCTTTCTTTCTCTTCCTTTTTGGGTCATATATATATAAGCAAGGTAAGAAGCCCAAAGAAATGATAAAAAAAATTCAGCTTAATTGTTCAAACATGCACTGAGTTTTGAACTTTTTTCTGTCATTAAGAAGCTCATGGAGTTGGCTGAGGGGACCTACTTCACAATAATCTTAAAGCATAGCACCATAAAAATGCTATAACATCAAATTCATGCAATAGTATATATCCTCAAAATTGATATTCAAACAAGATTTCAGTATTTGTTTGATTTTGATTGTTCCAAGTAAAGAAATTACTCTAAATGGGGTGTCAGCAGGAATAAATCCCTTATTTTTTGATCATATACATATGTGTTTTGCATCAGAACATGATTTTTAGGCCTTGAAAAACTATGCATGTCAATGAAGTTGACACCAAAACAACTTCTGATGCCAAGCAAGAACCCTAAATAGCTGCATATAAAATTGTTTATATATATATATATATATATATATAGCATCAATATCTAGTACTTCAGCCTTTTCGCTGCTCATGAAACTGTTATAAAATGAGGTACAGTAGCTAGGCTAAATGTTTCGATGATATCAATTTTGGAATCCTTTTCAAGTCAATGGACATTAATGTAGTTTTCTAATAACATTTTGATCACCATCTTAAATGAAAATTTGCATATTAATCAATTATGCGTAATTCTCATTTTACTTTGGTTCTTGAGTGCATCCATTTTAGTCTTAATAAGCACAGCTTTTCTTTATTTTTTTTCTCAAATTTTAATTAAGATGGCAAGGAGAGAAATAAAATCAGTAAACTATTAATTCACTACTAATTAAAAATCAGCTTTTAACCTACGGATAGTAATTAGAAACGGATTATTCGTTGGTAAAAGTATTAGACTTTTAACTACGAAAATCACAAACGAAATTTCCGTTGGTAAAAGTGGTAACTCTTTACTAACGGATATTTCGTGCCTATTGTTATTGTTTAATATGGCCCTATTTAAGTTCCATTATTTTCTCATTAAAATGAAAAATATAACCATTATCCATCACATCAAACCACCATATTTGACTTTTTATCTCTTGTATAGGGTCCATAACGACTATATTTTTCATTCTCATTTTCACAATAACGTGGCTCAAACGGGGACTATATGTATTATTTACCAACAGTTTTTCCTTATGTGACATAATTGAACATTTTTTTCTCTAAAAACTGTATCAACCTTTCATCTATGGATTTTCCGTAAGTAAAGAGTAGTTTATATTACCAACGGAATTTCCGTTGCTAATATTAAATAATTTCAAAGGAATTCTTATCCCACATCGAAAGTTTACAACAAAGTTTTTAGACATACCATCTATAAATTTGTGGTCCGATACGTAGTTAAAAATTTTTTTTGATCTTTCAACTAAGTTAGCTAAAAGTTGGAAAATTATAATTATTAAATAAATAAATAATAACAACAATATATATATATATATATATATTTTACCACGCCTCATCCCTATGCGGTTATTTACAACTCATATTTTTATCAATTGTAATGATAGACATTTATCAACGGAAAATCGGTTGGTAATGGTTACATTTTTACCATTCGTTGGTAAAATGTTTACTCTTTACCTAAAATGCAATCTGTTGATAACTATCAACGAACTCCAAATTCACAACGAATTTGTGGTTGCTAATATTCCGTTGGTAAATAGTAATAACAACTGGTATCGTGGTTTCAAGAGTGAAAAATCTGTGCTTGAAGCCATGGTTTTTGTAGTGATTGTAAGGATTAAGAAGTGTAAATCATAGTATTAAGTAAATGATAGTCAACTCAATGTGTGTATATAAGTAATAAAATTTTTGCATCAGCATATAGAAATCGATGTAGACACATAGAAAATCCGGAGAAAACTATAATAAAGCCTTAGTACATTCATGGAAGGTTCAGACTAGTAAAGCTTACATTACTTGAATAGGATAAACCACGCGTTGATATTGACCTTAAGTATAGGCGTACCATGGTTCCTATATGTTTGAAGAACTGCAAGAAACAATAAGAAGAAATACATTATCGTTTGTCCAGACTCAAAATTTAAATGACTAAATTGTAATGGATTTACCGTTTAATGAACTTATGCAGATCGAAAAAGGCTCATAAGCTCGACTCTAAGCTGAAATCCCAATTTTCAGCAGCATTTGGTGAAGAATTGCAGTTTGAATTAGAATCTTGCACAATAATGAAGTTTTCTTGGAAGCCAAAAACAGAAGAAGGCTTTAACTTTCTTTTGATGACAATGGATTCCTCAATCATATTCTTAGCTACAAATTCATTAGCAGCCACCTTTAAGCAGGAAATGTTGTGACTATTAGAATTATCTGATATCTTACTAATTTCAATCTCATTCCAAGGCCTTGTTTGATTTTGAATGGAGGGGCTGAAATTGGAAAGTTTCTTGGCTTCATTGAGCCATTTGATTGACATTTTTTCTCTCGTTCTTTCCCTTGCTCTTGCTCTTGCTCTTGCTCTTGCTCTTGCCTTCGCCCTAGACTCTCTTGCAAGATTCATTGCAGCCTGTTTATCATCCATCAATGATTTCCTCTTACAATCCATCAGCAATGATTCCCCATTTTCAGCATCTTCAGAATTAGCTGCTGAACCTACCTTGCCTTCTCCATTGTTTATCTTAACCTGCAGATCTTCAATAGCTATTTTCGTTGCAGGTACCATGGGAGCATTGGCCACGAAATGATGCCCAGAAACCAGATTCTGGGGGTGTTGCAGAAAAAAATCAGCGTTATTTAGACCAATAAAAGAAGAGAAAAGATGGTGAAATCTGTGGAAAAAGGTTTGTAATTTTGCTGGAAGAAAACATTTTGGGGGAAAGATTGGAATAGTAAAGCCTATTCTTGAGAGGATATATTTCTGGAATCTATACGGGAATTGAGGATTTATTTCGTAGAGAAATAAAGGATTTTTGAAAAATCTAAGTGTCCAGCAAAAAGATCTAACAGGAGTGAGAAAGATCTACATTCACTTGGGCATGTTGAAGAAGATATAAATGAGATTGGGGAAAAGGTGGATTACTTGTTTTATCCAGTGGCAACATTGGTTGCTTGCTTTTTTCCTCTTTACCTTTCTAGATGATCGTATTTTTAGTTCGTATTTGACAATATAATAAATAAGATTATAATTTTCTTTCACTTTTGAACAATATTAAATAAGAAACAAATTCTTAATATTATCGTTACTAATATGGTGCCCTAATAGATAAAGTATCAAACAGTCATAAAACCCCATTTCTTAGGAGGGTGCTACATGTACCAACCTGTACCACAGACTTAGAGAATGCTGAGTGGTAGGATTTTATTGTACTTTAAACAAAAAATAGATTTAAAATAACCAATTATATCTCATCATTTGTTAAGCTCCCTAACATTACAATTTGTACAAACAACTTTAGAATTTGTTTGGTAGTAATTATGAGAATTGATTTTTGACGTTAAATATAAAGATATCCCATCCATAAAAAAAGAAGTAAAAAATGACGGTTGAAATAATGATATAGCTGTCAAAAAATTGATTTTTTTGTGTGAAAAATTAATACCAAACATGTATTTACTCTTTTAGAAATTAACATACAAACAGTGGCTACATACACATCTTTATGGCCAATTCCAGTTGGATTCATTACAAGATACTATTCCAAGAATAAGAATAGTGAAAATAAGTGTGTGACTGTGTGTAACCATTTAGATTTTCCAAAAGCCGTGAGCCTTATGTGGGGGTGTGGACTGTACCTTGCTTGATTATTCAAACAATTTGTAGGAGGCTAAATCGTACCTTTGTCTATAAACCTACAGAATAGACAAATTTTACTGCATTCTGACTGGCCTCATTGTCTCGTCCCCTTCAGTTATGTTCGTACTGTAATCAATTCATCGCAATCAGCTTATTTTATGGTGGAATTACTTTTTTTTCTTCTTCTCCTCCTACAAGGAGTTTAATTTTATGTCTCAAAAATTGAACCCCCACACTGCATCTGTCAGAGATAACCTCACTCCTATCCTTTACACCACTTGTCTATGCCCCGAGGGCTCCTCTGGCTGCTTATTTGCTTATATGCGTGCAGCCTATTATGGTTTGTAACCTTTTCTTCCTTCCAAGGTTTTTGGAGTTAAAATGGGAATAATTATGGTTTGTACTTTCTTCTGCTTGAAAAAACTTAGCGGCATTTGATTTGCCATTTTTCAGCCCTTTTTTGTTTTTAATTTTCGAAAACGCTAAAAACGCATTTGGTCACTTATTTTCGAAAAATTTCCGAAACAAGGAAAAATTTATAATTGAAAACAAAAAAAGATTTTTTTCTCATTTTGAATATTTTCAGTTAAAAACTCAAAATGCTTAAAACACTCAAAACATGCCGTTTTCCCCATTCTTTTATTTTATTTTTTTTATTTTTTTTAGGGATGCTCAATAGTACTTTTAAAATAGTAAATTCATTAAATTTAAAAAATATATATTATCTAGTATTATATTAGCATAAAATTATTATATTTTACTAAATAATCAAATTAATTGAATAAATATCATAAAACAATTTGTAAACATTTATTATTCATTATTTTATTTTTGTAGCAAAAAAAAAAATGTAAATTCACCAAGTTTAAAATATATATTATTTGGTAATATATTAACATAAAATTATCATGTTTTACTAAATAATCAAATTAATTGAATAAATATCATAAAACAATTTCTAAACATTTATTATTCATTATTTTATTTTTGTAGCAAAATAATATTAAATTCACGAAGTTTAAAATATATATTATTTGGTAATATATTAACAAAAAATTATTATGTTTTACTACATAACCAAATTATTTGAATAAATGTCATAAAACAATTTTAAAATTTTTTAAACCAAACGTATTTTCTAATTTTCTGTTATGAGAAACCATTTTTCAAAATGAAAAATCAATCACGTTTTTTGTGATTCGAAAATAGCCTCTCAAAATAGAAAATGGAAACGCAAACCAAACTCACCCTTAATTTCTGAAGAGTACCTTAAAAGTAGTTTCCATGCCCTAATCTTTCTACTACAATTCACAATCTTATTGTGTATAAACCCCATTACGCCTCCTTCAACGAGGCTCTAAACATTGACAAGTGGCAGCCACACAGCAAGAGAATTTAGGCCAGCGCTTCACATTATTCTGTACATGTGGCAGTTTGGCCGAACCTCTTATTAATTGAACCCTATAGGGGATTGAGCCCTCATGGATGAGGTGAGGTAGGTAGAAGCATCCTAAGAAATATCTTCATACAAGATCTTGTAGCAAGTGGATGGTGTGACAACTCATTAAATAGACGGTTCTATTCAATCAATAAGTCAGGTCTATTATTTCATGTCAAGCTTAAGGATGCATATATATGGTTATAACATTAAATGCACTTAAGCCTAGGTTTGATTGATTGATGCCTATGATAAAAGGCCACAGTAGTTAAGATGAGGCTACATGTTTTTTCATCCAACGGTCCTTGCTCATCCTCTTCTACTATAAAAATTCACACTTAGCATCTTTTCAAGATAATAAAAGTTTAGATTCTCAAATTATAAGTTTACCATATCACTATTTTATTCATTATTTCCAAAATTGAGAGCTTACATCCAGAGCCCTCCCACACTTATATGTCTACTTATCCTACTGACTTGACCTTTAGAGTACGCAAGGCTAACTCCAGTACCCCCACTGAAGGAGGTTACCTATGTTTGGCTAATGATTTTCCTAGAGTGCAGGAACACGGCTTATGTGAACATGAAAGATCTAAAAATTTGTTGGCCACATTGAATGTACATTTTCAGAGGTCAACAAACCCTAAACTTATTCTTGTTTGTAATGGATGGATAAGGGAAATAAAATTATTTTCTATAGTTTTGGAAATTGAAAGAAATCCCAAATATCTTGACCCTAATAAACGAAGGTGCTTGCTTAATAATTTAAATGAAATCCAGGATCTGAAATTAGTGTCTTGTTTCTCTTTTTCTGTCATGAAATTTCATTTAGCTATAGTTTTTACTGATGAAATATTGATATCTGCAACAAAAATGTCTGTAGTCGATGAATATTTTCCGTGTTACATAATCTTCAAATGCTCTTTACTCCAACAATCATCTTTTTCATAATATAATAAATATCATCTTCAAGAAAACGAAAAATAAAGAATATTTTTTGACTACATGTCCAATAGTAAT
>NW_019230046.1:840004-852675 GCF_002742605.1 Olea europaea var. sylvestris
TTCAAACTTACATTTCCAATTTCCGTCAGCACAATTACCACCACATATTGACACCCATATCCTAAACCTCACCACCACCACCACCATCAAACTTATACATCTGTCAGTTTTTGCATAGAATTAGAGCGTTTCCTTATAGGAATATCAAATTTGGGGTTTCATGGAGATTACAGAAATTGGGTTTACGCTATCGATTTGGGTATGTGGGGATTTGGATTTTTTTGGGAGGAAAATGAGTGGAAGATAGTATTTTTGGAGAAATACTGTAATTCTTAAAATTGACTAGGTAATAATTAATTTCTGTGTATGTGTGGCCCTAAACCTTCAAAATGAATTTTAGATAATCAAAACCTAAGCTAAACCCTAACTTTAAAACGATTCGCTTCGATTTGAAACCGAATGTTGATGGATCCACAATTTTACATGGATGGTTTCGGTGCGAATTGATTGGTTGACGGTTTGCTTAAATCCCTATTGGAGGTGCTGCAAGGGCCTTGTTATTTCCTTTCTCACAGCCATTCATTTTGATATTTTTAATTCTACTATGTTCTCTAATTTTTTCCTTTTAATTTTTAGCTTTTTACTCACATCTTTATACAATTTGGATGGTTTTGGTAAGAAGTACTGAAGTTAAGAAATGGACTTCTGAAATCTTTTTATGAGTTTTTATTTGTGTACTAAGATAGGGAACGACAAAAGATACATACATACATAAATAGGATTCATTTCAACTAGACTTGATTGATGACCCTCTAGTAGTTTATCTGCAAGCAAATCAACCTATCCTTTAAATAGGACTTATGCAATGGTTGCAATACGATGCATTTGGCCGTGATTTCTAGTCTGGCAGACACATATTTATGTACACCAATTATTATTGCAAGTCATAAACTTGGTGATCGGTTTCTTTTCTCATCCCTTCAACTCCACTTTTAGTTGACATGATTAGTCGGGGGAAAATATTCAAATACAAAGTTAATATAATCATGTCTACTTAATGACAAAGCAAGAAGTAAGAACAATTTTATAGGTACATAATTTATTTTATTTTATTTTTTATTTTTATTTTTTACAAAAATCAAACAAATGAATACTTGATATATTATCATTGGAAAATGATAAAAATACAAAAGAAAAGCAGACATATAGGTGGTGCCGACGTAGTACTTGTAAGATTCCATTTTTTCCCCTGTACTTGTAGAAAAATTCAAGAAGTAATAAGTCCCTATCATGAACCTTTTTTTTTTTTTTTTTTCCAATTTGGTTTGATTTTAAAAGGCATTCTTTCAATCACATAGGACGCGTAACAAGGCAAGTTTTATCCGACATGGTTGCACACTCTTTTTATTTCACACATATATCATTTAAACAAAAGAAAGTACACCAATGATAACAATTTCACACGAATTATTGAATGATACTGTAATATATTTCATGATCCTCTAGGAGAAATTGTATAAAAATCTTGGGAGTGAGGTCATTTCTCGTTGTAAAAATATATCATGTTTTTTTCAGTGGCTAATATTTGGTTGGTCGAGAAAACATTGGTCAGCAAAGACGATTTCTTTGACTTGTTCTATTTGGTTGGGAAAAAAATCGTACCGAATCCGAAATTTTTGGGTATTTAATAAGTGGAACCGTCAGGTCCAATTTTAATTATGGAACCATTTGAATTCGGTTCTATTCGGTTCCCAAATTCCATATTATAATTAATTTTTTTAATATTTACGAAATTAAATTAATTCAACTAATGATATGTTCAACTTTAGCTCTTACAAAATAAAGTAGTTTAATCTTATGTGTCTTTTGTATCTCTCTTTACTGAGTTTTTCATAAATTTGATTGTTAAAATCACAGGAAGAGAAAAATGGCGAGCTCAAAATAATTAAGAAAGGCGTTGTCGAGCTTCAATTAGACTTCTCCAAAATTGTAGAAACGGCACTACGGTAAAGTAACAGATTTGGATAAAACTTAGGTCAATTAGAGTAAAAGGTTCGATTTGAAAGTTTTGTCTAATCCTAATTTTTATTAGTGCGTTTTCGCCGACTAATTTTTGGTTGATCGAGAAAGCTATAGTTTCTTATAGTGGTTGGTGGTTTCAAAACGGTTGAATCAGGTTTTAGAATCTTGCTATAAAGAAGTTTTTTCGAATTTGGTTATAAACCTTTTACTTCTATTTCAATTTAAGTTCTTCATCTGCAAAAAAATAAAAAATAAAAATAAAAATCGCATAGCCACCATATAATCTATAGCTAACTTTTCGCACATACTCTATGTAAAATGTCTCAAAGGCTGAAAAGGTGAGTTTTATTGACAAGAATCACAATAATTTTTAAGTTCGGTGAATAAATTATAATAAGAAACATTTTAATAACTGAACAAACTTGTCAAGGCTTGCTCGAGGCTTAATTCGTCTAGATATGCTGGGGATGGCTTATTTAAGGAAGTGAACTATCCAATTTGAAGTTTTGGGTAATGGTGTCTATTGAGATCTTACTTGTTATTTGGACTGCTTTTTTAGTATTGTAACTACGGTTTTCCTCTGTCATAAGCAAGGATTTTGATAAAGCTTGGACAAAAAAATAAAATAAATAATAATAAAAATTTAAGACCTAAAAAAAAAAAAAAAAAAGAAGAAGAAGAAGAAGAAGAAGAAGAAACATTTAGACGAACAAAGTGAAATGATGCCATGTCTTATAGATTTGCTAAACCATCTAAACATGTAGACAGAAATTTTGATACTCTTCTTAATTGTAACAATTAAAATTTTAAATTTATTGCAATTTTTTTTTTTACTACAAAAAAAATCCTCGGCCTAGCTCATTTTTTTTTTTTTTTTTTTTTTTTTTTTTGTGTATTTTAATTAGGTCTGGGCGCGGGTTGGTTCGATTCGATTTTAAAGAGAACCAAATCGAACCGAACCAAAAATTTCGGGTATTTAGTAAATAGAACCGTTGAGTCCAAATAAAATTATAGAACCGTTCGAGTTCGGTTCGGTTCTGTACTATAATTAAATTTTTTAACATTTATAACAACACTACATAAATACAACTAATAACAAATTCAATCGTAATTTTATAAATTAACGTAATCCAATTTAACATGTATATAACAAGTTGTCCAACAAGATTAATTTACCAATCACATATAGGGAAACTTACACACTAACTTATTCAAATGATCAACGGTCGAGGGTCGCCATCGGACCCCGGAGTTCATAGCTTCGGACTCGGAGGCAAATGTTTTATACATCTTTTTGAGTTTTGGAATGTCAGATGTGTTATGTGTAGGTGATAATGTGTGTAATTTATTTAGGATTAGTCATTAGTGGGTTGGATCACTTGGATGTTGGGCTAAAAAATGGAAGAATAAAAACAAAAAATGGCACTTGGGTTAAAAATTTGAAAATTAGAAATGAAACAAATAATTGGGCTAAAAAATTGGACTTAGAAATTGGTTGGATTATGTCAAGCTAGTTAGGCTAGGGCTTAGGAGATAAAGTATCAATTAATCACCTAATTTGTTAATTTGTTTAGAAAAAATTAAAATAATTTGATTTATTCAATATAAAAAAAAATTAGGAATATTCGGTTCTTGGTCTAGAACCGAGAATCGAACCATACCCGTCGATTCTTAATTCAAATACCCGTTCGGGTATTTAACTTGAGAAAGAACCGTCGGATTCAGTTCGATTCCAGAGATTTGCCCAGCTCTAATTTTAATTTTAATTTCGTCGACCCTACTTGACAATTCATTTTTTATCTTTTAGTTCTAAAAAATATTAAGTGTGTGCGCATTTTGAAGCTACCTTCAAAATCATTTGTACTCTTGCCAAAAAAGAATAGTGCTAAAATGGTAAATGATCCAATTTACTGCTATTTCTGTCGATTTCCAAGCAATTAAAGTTTCTGACCTAATACAATGAGTTGGGCTTCAATTAATTAACAGCACTTTTTGTAATTTTTAAGCTGCTTTTCAGTTTGAGTTTTTAACCGTTAAAAATCAATGTGTTACGCGTACAGAAGCTGCTTCACAGAACTTTTCTAGATGACATGTCAAGCTTGTTTTAAACCAATAAAATAAGAATAAATTACTAAAATACTGAATGATTATCTGAAAACCCACGTGAATGTTGACTAAAAACAAGACAAACCCTACACTATTCCCACTTTTTCCAATCCATTCCTCCTCTCATCTAACCCTATCCATCTGAAACCTTTAATTAGTGTAGATGTCGCCGGTGTTGTCCTCCCAAACTTCAGCTACCGTGAATCCGTCAAACAACAAATAACCTAACATCTTCACCTTTGTCACATAATCGAGTGCACAAATCGCAACAAAGTTGTCGATTTCAAGATGGTGTCGTCGTCTTCTCCGACGGTCGTTGATGGCTTTACACTAGAACCGACTGTGTAGTGTTTCGAATTCCTTCCTTTAATTGGAAAACCTATACGATATGCATATCCTTTGTATAAACCCCACAATTCTTTTTCATTGTTGAATATCATACCCACCACCGGTACCTCAGGCACTATCGAACCATCTTTTCCTACCCTTTCCTTCTCCACTAATATCACATTGCCCGCAACATTCTCGTCAACGCCTCTCTCTACCAAAAATTCATCGCGTACTTCTTCCATTGAACCTTCTACTGCAACACAATAAGTGGCAAAGGTTGAGCAAAACATAAATGAATTTCGGTCAAATAAGCAATTGAAAATGTAATATAAAGGTCATCTCTTTGGTTGGACCTAAGAGCATCTTATTTCGGTTGCACAAAAAATAATACATTCATCAGACCGTAATGTCCAAATGAATTTGCTCCTTAATCATAAACCATACCAAATGCATTAATCCCCCATTTTGACAATGTAATACAAAATTGAACTGGATTGGAAAAAAAATGCTCAAGTTTGTCGAAAAGGAAAAAATTGTAGTAGAAAAGGGAAAAAATGCTTCAAGGCCCCAATATTTTCTTCTTTTGCTATTTCGAATGTCTAAATTGCAGTATAAACTATGTCCGAAATCCAATTCAAGCATATTATGAAATAAGATTTGAACCGACAAAAAAGTCTGCTGCTCACTTGGGGGGTTTTTCGAAGTTGGTGAAGACAGGTTTTCACTGTCACAGGAATCGGACATCAGCATCTTCGCAGTCCAGTTCTATGGGGGAGCAGCTGCCGTCAATGTGTACAAATAGGTGAGACGAGAAAATCTGGGAAGAGACGAGAAAACTTACCGGAATAGGCGGGAGAAATCTGGCGGTTGGAGGGGTCTGACTTCCTTGACCTTTTGTTTCTACTTTTGGGCATTGACCAGATTTCAATTGTTTTGAACAATATTTCTTTTGTGCCACATCATGGAAATTTCAAATTTTTGTATATTTTTTGTGAGACAGCTTCTGTACAAGAAGCATTATTCGTTAAAAATATTGCTTTTAAGCACAATCAAACATATTCGTTCAATTTGCTATCCTTGCTTCCAAATTATTTTATGGACCGATACGAGGGATTATAGAGAATTATAGACTAGTAGTTGATTCACAACCAATATAATATCCACCATCTATGTCAAAATCTTAAACAATAGTTTAAGAATATAAACAGTGTTAATCTTAATTTTAAAATTTCAATTTCAGAAGACACTCAACCTCAATTGATTTGTGTTTTAGTTTTCAATTTTGAATTTTTGTTTGAGGCCTATTTTAAGATTGTAGAAGATGCATTTGGTTGTCGTCCTAAGAATCGTTTTTGAAAAACACGTTTGGTTAAAATTTCTAACAATTATTTTATTCAATGTTTTGCAATAAAAGAGTTACCCATTTCTTTTTCCTTTTTCCCATTTTTATGATCTTATTTTCAACCCATTTGGTATAGATTAAAATTTAATTTTAATTTAAGTCAAAGTCAAATAATCATTTTTAACTATATCTTTTTTGGGTCTCACAATTTTTCAACCACGCCTTTCAAAAATTTCTATCACGGTTTACTAAAAAAATTTAATTTTAATCCCTACCAAACACCCTCTTAGTATATCAAATTCTCTGTGATCTAGTAATCTCTTGTTCCATTTCACCAGCATCAACCTATCAAAAGGAATTTCCAATAAGAAAAAAAACAAAGGAAAATGAAAAAAAAAAAAATCCAACTTCGGAAAATCATATATTTTGACAGTCTGCCAGATAAATAAATTTTAAAAAATAAACAAAAATCAGAACTCTAATTCTTCGGGGGACAAAAAGAAGAAACTTATGTGCTTAAACATATAATTGTCGCTAAGAGTACTGTTATTCATAGTTGCGACAGTCGTTTCACGTGGCATCCTACATGACGATTTGTGATTTGATATATTAATGTGATAGTTTTTGTTACCTCATATATTAAATCACTTATTGTCAATCTGTCATATGTATATCATATAGAACGATTGCGACAGTGAATGACTGCAAATAATATTATTCTTGCTGCTAATCAATACCAACTACAAGAAAAAGTAGTAATGGTACCGAAAAGAAGTTGGAACGTTGGGGGGCATAAAACGGTGACATGTGAATTGTCACAGGAGAGCACTGAGAGAGCTGGACGGGAAAGGGGATTGTCGAAGAGTTTAGAGTACATTTGCAAGGTAAATGATTTTTTCGTGTCAAAATGTCAAACATATGTTTTGACTTTTATGTCATAAATTTATTCTTGTTTTCAAAAATACATTTTGAAAAATATCAAATCAAAAAAATTGGAGTGTTTTATAAAATTAAAAACTGAAATCAACTTGAAAATCACAAATCAAACGAATTTGAGTTTCTAATATTTAAGTTCACCAATAATGTGTAAAATCTTATTCAATACTCTAGGATTGTATACATTATTAAATTGTATCGATTTTGTTTTATTTTTTTAAATTTCAATTTCACGGTTCAATGAGATTTCAATATTATTTTACACTTATCATATTTTTCTCTCGAGATCATTTGGAACTTCTTTCAAATGTTGGAGATAAAAGAATGATAACTTGTTGGTGTATCTAGGCCGTCTTCGGTGCTGAGGCATCTTTCAACAATGATGATCTTGTGACAAACATTTTCAAGCTAAGAATATGTGATTTTGGATGGATTGACGTAGCGATTGCACGTTTTGGGTTGCGACGTTAGATTTCGGGTTTTTGGTTTGAATTGAAAGATGTTAGAGATAATTTCAGTCCGAAAATTACCAAGATTTGTGGATAATTACAAACTTGAATAATCATCCCTGAAATCGGGTTTTTGCCGTTATCTCCTATATTGGTTTAGAAGGGATGAAACCAGATATTTAGCTCCTGTTTGATTTGAATAATAATTAGATTTTTAATAGATTTTAAGAAAGATTGATAAAATATATGATTGAATTTTGATAAAAGTTATGAATATTATGAAATCTGTAATTGAAAATAAAGTTTTTTTGTAAAAAAAATAAATGAAGACCAATCATGAGCTTAAAATTACTCTAAATTTATTATCAAATAAAATACAATGTGTTGGCTTTCATCGGGGATTTTGATTTGACAATCACTGTACGATATTCTATTATTGGAAATAACTAACTAATTATAAACGTAATAGGGAATAAAATAATCAACTTCTTCAGTTTTCCTGTTAATAAATAATTAAACTTGCTGTCCACGTTTTATAATTATTTTATGGATGGATTATGACTTACTTATGGAGAGTAAGAGACTTATGTGATAGTTGTTGAGGTGACGTTATCATTAACTACCATCCACTACTATAAATGTACTTAGGAATGTATAAAATATTAAATTATTAAAGTTGAATTTCACAAGATATTGAAATTGAATTTTGCAAATAATCATATTGTTTCAATATTATTGTAGATTTGGAACATTTTAAAGCTCTATGTCTAAGATTTCTTTCAGTATATTTATTTCGAAACCCACTATCATTAGATTAAAAAATTGAAAAATATTCGATGATTACATGAATTTGTGGATGAGAAAATTTTGACCCCGAATTAGGTTTAACACACTTGTTGTGCATAAAAAGTTATCGTAATTAGAAAATTAACATCAAGAGTTAGTATTGAACTTGAAGTTGGTCTTTTCTAAGTGTACTCAAATGATGGAAGTACATGTTACCGATACTTCTTGTTAAGAGAATATAATCCCACATCGGTAAAATACCGAAATATGACCAATATATACAGGATTGGGACACTTTTCTTAATAAGGTTGACTTTATTAAGATGGACCCCAAATCTTAACATGGTATCAGAGCCCATTAAGTTCCAACGAGTGATTGGATCCGATTAAGTCTCAAAAAATGAGCACACGAATTTCAAGATTGGTATGCTCAAAAGAGCCACCATCTTGTGGGGGCATGTTAAGGGAATATAATCCCACATCGGTAAAATACCGAAATAATGATCAATATATAAAGGATTGTGACACTCCTCTTCATAAGGTTGACCTTATTAAGATGAATCCCAAATCTTAACACTTGTAAAAGTTAGCGAGATATTCTAGAATTGGAGGATATTATTATTATTATTATTATTATTATTATTATTATTATTATTATTATTATTATTATTATTATTATTATTATTATTATTTTGCTTTGCTCTAATATTTTTAGTGGATAGGTGAAGGTATTTTGGAGGCGTGGAAGTAATTTTAGATTATTAGTTAAATATATTCACACCACATTTTTTTATAAGTGCATGATCTTTTTAATTGCACGAATTGTCCACAATCTTAAGTCGATGACATGCCTATGTTTTCAACCTTTTCCATTATATTTTTTCATTGATAACCTTCTATTAATTAGGATATCTTGTTCACGATGACAATTTCCTTTCGAAAATTCAGTTCAGATAGAACACTTATTTGCCTCGTATTTTTTGATAAGCAAAAAAGATAAGATTACGATCAAATGTTTGTCCCTCATTTTAAAGGACAAATCTTAATTTTTGGATGAAAATTGTCATTAGGAACAACGCAAAACATTAAGGATAAA
Source organism: Olea europaea var. sylvestris (assembly GCF_002742605.1). Lineage (NCBI taxonomy): Eukaryota > Viridiplantae > Streptophyta > Magnoliopsida > Lamiales > Oleaceae > Olea > Olea europaea. Next base: position 849,012 of record NW_019230046.1, read on the forward strand.
AATGCTATTAAAAAGAAACTGGGGACATAAATTTGACAATTAATACAAATTATGTTCTTTACTGCAATTAAACTATAATAATTTTATTAAAAATGTGGTGTCAATATAAGTCGCTTAGTTATTTTGGGTAGAAGATTAGAGGAGTAATGTCCTCAATTAACTATAACCTAATTGGCATATTTTTGGTATCATTAATACTTAATTATTTTGTGTGATATTATGTTGTATAATGTAGAAAGATATCTTAGATAATAAATATTTTTATAAAACTAAATAAACAAAAAAGAACTATAAGAAAAGAAATAGAAAGAGCCAAAACTCAAATGCATAATTTTATTATAAGAAATGACTCATTTATAGGGTTTAAAAGAAGAGTTACCATCTAAATAAAATGGACTCTTTTAGAGTAGATAAAACTTATATAAGTATCTTGATAGGACTAAATATACATCAATAATTATCCTATAATTTTACAACACTACCCCTTTTTATGACTATTTGTAATATCTGCCTCGTTAAAAATCTAGTTTTATGAAAATCCAATAAGAGAAAATATCATAATAGGGAAAAAAATAGTACAAATAATAATAAAAAAATTAATAATAAAATGTTGTCTCATTAAAACTTTGTCAAAAGAATTCAATGGGACAAAAATTGAACAAATTAATAATAGTACAAATATTCTCCCTGATTTTAGTACTTGAAAATCCTTGAATTTATCCATGCCTTACACATCAATATTTTCAATATCACCATTTTTATGAAGTATGTTTCAGTTGTTTTCTAAAGTCTTCAAGCAGTACCGTCTGCATGAAACATATTCTATCCTATTTGACTATAGTCATTGTGATGGTCCATTAAAAATAGATTTTGTTGTTATTATTTTTGAGGTAACTGTCTTGTATGTTATAGATATTAATCATACAAAGAATATAGTTCATTGAAACTTTATTAGGAAAAAGGCTAATACAATAGTTTTCTAAAAATCCTGACACAAAAATTCAAATGAACAAAGCATTGATTAAAAAAAAAAGAAAAGAAGAAGTACAATACGTATTTACTCTCCTCACAATAATATCTTGAATTATATACTTCAAACATAAGATCTTTAGTATTAAAGTCATTTCAAATGAATTACCTATAATCACATTTATTATATATTTATCATTATCAATTAACAAGACAGAGATTTGTGATTTATCTATCACATGATAATTTATCTATTAAATACATCTTTACAAAATTCATTATGTTGAAAATTGTGCATTACATGTTATGACTTCATTTTTTCATTTACTTTTTACATAAGTATATATTTTTAGATATTCTGATTGTAAGTCTAGAAATTTTAGATTTCTCTAATAAATTTAATTTTGCTATGATAACTTCCTTTTATTTGACCAATCATTTATTCAATCAATATGTTTCAACAAATTTATTTTTATATCCTTGCTATTCAAAATATGAAGTGATACATCATGTACAAAAATGTTGTGAACAACTTTTTATTTTTAATTCTATTTTTTTCATTGCAACATAGCTTATCGAAATGTCTTCGTTTCAATATTTCAAGTACTTAAATCTCTTCAAGAGTTTCATAATTGGTTGTATCTATATTTTCTCCTATAGTATGAGCCTACAAAATATGATCATTTTTCTTATTTGTTCCATTTTTCTTTTGAAGATTTATCTTTCTTAGAATTGAATGCAATCACGATTCAGGCATGCCATAGATTTATCAAATATAATGTTAACAAATTGTCATACCATGACGACGATTTGAGTTGAAACATTTAAAGTTGGTGTGTACGATATTGTTAATATATTTGGTTAGTAAATACATCTAAATGAATTATATTTTGAACTTTTGATTCGAATTGTCTTTTGCGAGGATCTAGATAATATAATAACGCATTATGTACATTATTTCTAGCTCCTTAATTCCCCTTCTAATGCAAAGAAAGCTATCTAATCAAATTGACAATCAGCAAATCGCGTTATAAAATATTATTTATTACGACTTAAGATAATTTTATAACGGTTCAAATTAAAATGTACTCTCAACTTTATTTAATATCCATATTACTGCAATGTGGTGGAGCGATTGTACATATATTGCACTTATCGAAAAACATTAGATGAAAGTATTAGGCTTTGACCGTAAACTAAACATAGAGAGGAACTTTAATGTTGGCATAATATTATAAGATTTGTTACATATAACGTAGCTTTCCTTAGACAGAAATGGGAAACACTTTATTTTCAATAGAAATGGTTTTAAAATTAATTGATCGAGTTAAGCAAATAATAATGTTAAATCACTATTAAAAAAATGGCTTCAGGCACAGATTTTTCATTCCAGAAACCTCGATATTCGTTGTTATTACTCTTTACCAACAGAATATTTGCAATCGCAAATCCGTTGATAATTTAAGGGTCGCTAATAGTTACCAACGGATCCTACCGTAGGTAAAGAGTAAATATTTTACCAACAAATTTTTCGTTGGTAAAGTGTGAATCTTTTACCAACGAAATTTTCACTGGTAAAAATCATAACCAATATCAACCGACTTTCTGTTGGTAAATGTCTATCATTACAATTGGTAAAAATCAATATTATAAATAGCCGCATAGGTATGAGACATGGTAAAAAAAAAAAAAAAATTCTTTATTATTTTTATTATTATTTATTTAATAATTCTAATTTTTTTTTTTAGCTTTTAATCAACTGAATTGAAAAGCCAAAATATTGTTTAACCACGCAATTAATTTATAGAGGATAACTCCAAAGAATTTGTTGTGAACTTTCGATGTGGGATAAGTGAATTATTTTTACCAACAGAATATCCGTTGATAAAGAGATATCATAGTTGCCAATGGAAAATTCTTTGTTGATTATTGTAGTTGAAAGTGAATTACTTACCAACGGATAATCCATTTCTAATTATTAACAGATGCAATCCGTTGGTAATGTTCGATATGTCACCTACCCATATTCCGTTAGTGAAATATCCAAATGTTAAACGATTACATAAGGCACGAAATGTCACCTACCGATACCAACGCATTTTTCCAAACAAAATGCAAATGGCCTTTTTTTAATTGATTATTTAAAATTTCAATCAAAACAAAACGGCACCGTTTCTACTTATCCCAAATGTTGTCATCTTCAATTCATTTGCTCTAGTTAAGTTTGGTAGGCTCATTCTTTCTCTTCCTTTCCTTCTTTCCTCCTTTCTCACCACTGGCTCTTTGCATGACAATAAAAAGACAGAATTTGTATTTATAGAAATAGAAAATTTATAATTAGAGAGACAGAGTATTGCTTGCAGTTATTTTATGTTGATTCGCGCGGCTTTTGACAGAACATTTTTTAAAAGTTGATAACTTTATCGTTCTTACTTACATATAAGAGGGTATTTGTAATTACAGAGAAAAAATTTGGAGAGAGAGAGAGAGAGAGAGTATTACTGTAGAAAATATCATTGCAATTGGGGGATGGGGATGGGATAGGGGTTCGGAGAGTATAGCGAATATCTTATAATTATATATATTATTACAAATTAATATATTCAAATTATCACCTGATTTATGAAAATATTTTATAAGATTGTTAGTTGTGATATATGATTTTTATAGCCTTATAATTGTGTATATTTCCCAT
>NW_019230046.1:854065-857336 GCF_002742605.1 Olea europaea var. sylvestris
ATATGCAGCATACCGCATTTACAACATACCGTATTTGTATCAGACCGTATTTACAGTATACTGTATTTGCATCATACCATATTTATAACACACCGTATATGCAGCACACCGTATTTACAGCATACCGTATTTATACATATTATCTTTAGATACCGTATTTGGCAGATATTGATTTTTGTAATTCAATATTATTTTTTTTATAATTTTATTTCGGAGAATTTTAAAAAAAAAGTGATTATGAAATTGCTAATTTTTAAATGTGTTTTTTGTTGAAGATAAAAATGAATTTTTTATACTCTTTGTAAAAAAAAAAAAAAAATTATTGTAATTTTATTATCATAATAAGAAGATTTACTATGATTATTTAAAAAAAAATTCATAACACAATAAATCCATACTTTTAATCGGTGATTGCAAAAGTCTTTTATGTATCGATAAAAGTTTTTTCATTCAAACAATAATGCCAAATTGTTTGGCATCATGCTTTCATTTCTTCTTTTCACAAATTTTACTTTTTTTCATTTTTGGCTTCTTCATTTTTTTAGATTCTTTTGTTGTTAGCAATTATTATTTCTTTGAGATTTTTCTTTATTATATTGAAATTAAACTTATTCTTGTAATTATATTTTTTTATTAGATTTAATGCATATTTTTAACTAATAAAATAACAAATTAAACAAATATTAGGTTGCATGATTATATTTAAAAAAAAAAAAAAAGTCGTTGCATGATCGCATAGATTGTATTATAACATATACGATAAGTTATATGTTGTAATATGCATATTGCTGTAATATAACCAAAAAAAATTGTACAGCAATAATTTTTAATTATATTATGCTAAACATTGTATTATAACATATACGTATTGTATGTTATATCTTAACTATAACATATAGTAATATAGCATATTGTAATATGCTATGATACAATATAGCATATAGTATTATATGTTGTAATATGCATATTGCTGTAATATAACAAAAAAAAAATTGTACAGCAATAATTTCTCTTTCTATTATGCTAAACATTGTATTATAACATATACGTAGAATATGTTATATCTTAACTATAACATATAGTATTATAGAATACCGTATTTGCACATATTGTCTTTAGACTAATCACTAACATTTGTTATAAATAAATTCAAATCCCATGTAATGTAGATTTAATTCATATTAATTTGCACAATTGTATTTCTAGTATCGACATTGCAGTGATTTAATTCGCTCTAGAATGACTTCACAGTTATTTTGCACCGACATAAGAAATTTCAAATGTATAATATGTGTCACTACATAATTATAAATCGACTTGCATATTCATATGCCTTTTATATTTTGTCCTTCATATATTTTAATATTTATTTTATGCTTATGTTGAAAAAATAAAAATTTGAAATTTTTTCTGACATTCGGTTTGATAAGTGAATGTATGGTGTTCTGCACTCTAGGTATTTGTAAGTGCAAAAATCGATATATAAGGTAAGCTGCACATACAATAGGTAGCATATATGGTAAGTTGCCTGCAAATACAGTAGGCTATATATATGGTAAGCTGTAAATACGGTAGACAGCATATACGGTATTGAAATTTATTGCAGTGGACGAAATTAGATTCATTCATACCGTCTATGCATTATATATACCGTATATACAACATACCGTATTTACGCATACTGTATTTATAACTTACCGTATATGCAGCATACTGTATTTGCATCATACCGTCTTGCCTATAAACGTCTTCCAAATTTTTGCTGCCTATGTGGCATTCTTGGACATAGTCTGAAAGAATGCTCGCAATGGCAACCTTCAATAGACACTTACTCAACCAGATATTATGCCTATGGACCCTGGTTACGGGCTTGAAATTCGGGAGATTATGGTGGTCCAATTCATGATCGTCAAATGAATTTCAGAGCCCCAAATTCTCTGGTGGCAAAGCCTAGCTCCGGTGACCAGATTCACAGCAAGGAAATGACAGATATGGCAACTAATAGTAACTCAGCTGACATTCAGGAGAAATTACAAGGAAATGTTGGGAAAGGAGATAATGCAGAGATGATAGAGGCAACAAATTTGGAGCAATTATCGGAACACACTGATTAACGAAAGAGTTTAAAGAAGATAATAGAGATGCTGAAAATTCGCCTAAGAATACTCCTGACATTTCACTACTTGTCTCTGAATTATCCAAATCTAGCGGGACTTCAATTCCAGAAAATGCTTCTAACCTCACCAGACATTGGAAAAGAGTAAATAAATCGAAGACTCTCAGCTCCATTACCTCTACTCCACAAGCAAGCCTTAAGAGATCTCTAGACACTTCTCCTAAAATTAGCAAAACTACTCAAATCTCCAAAAATAACAAATTACATACTTTGCATTACATTATGTAGCACTTTACATACTAATTTTTTAATTATGGTTTATTCACTGGAAAATCAATTATATTTCATTTTTTTCTAAAAAAATATTTACTTTTTCTCATTTGTGTATCCCTTTATAAATTAGAACTGTGCTACTTGTCCAGGCTCTTTTGCATAGGGCCTGTACAGGTGCGCACACATGGGGTGGACCCCACACATGAGGTCCATATGTGGGGTCTACCCTCCATGTAAGAGCCCCTGTACAGGCTCTGTGCAAAAGGGCCTGTGCAGGAGGCTTTTTCCTATAAATTAATGTCAGTCAAGTCCTCTCACTGTATCATATACATATGTTTCATTTTCATATTTTATGAAAAAATATATATTATTCGTAGTTATTTTTATAATTATTCTCTTAAATGAAGCTTTCTCACAAAAAAAGGAAATTCATCCGCAATAGACATCAAAAAATTAAGCATGCATTATTAAATATTTTTTAAGTTACAAAATCACCCCAACTTAAAATGAATAAGCAGTTAATTTTAGCCGCGGAATGACGTTTGATATATAAAACAATTTTGATTAATTATTTTTAGTTTAGTTTTTGTTAATTAGAACATAGCAATTAAGAGTTTTTATTTATTTTTACAATGTTGGAAGAGTTAAATAAAGCATTTTCTAATTTTTTTTTAACATTCTTTTAACTTATTAAGATTTAGTTTTATGAATTGTTATTAGAATTTAGAAAAAGAAGATAATAAATTGTATAAATCTGATAAAGAAAAACATCTTTTAAAGAAAGAATATCTAGTTCATTTTTGCTGTGCATTAAATCTAGATTATAATCTAAGTCCAAGTCATCAATTAATTTTAATAATATATTTTATGATATTCATAACT
>NW_019230046.1:862258-863168 GCF_002742605.1 Olea europaea var. sylvestris
GGGAAAGACTGGAATCGTAAAGCCTATTCTTTTTCGAAGGATCAAGATAACTGCAAAAGAAAATAATTCTTGAAAGGATTTATATCTGGAATCTCTACGGGAATTGAGGATTCTTTTGATAGAGAAATTAAAGGATTTTTGAAAAACCTAACAGTGTCCAGTAAAAAGATCTAACAGGAGTGAGAAAGATCTACATTCACTTGGGCGTGTCGAAGAAGGTATAATTGAGATTGGGGGAAAGGCGGAGTACTTGTTTTTTTCCAGTTGCAACATTGATTGTTTGCTTTATAAACAAGGTTGTAATTTTCTCTCACTTTTGAGCAACATTAAATAAGAAACAAATTCTTAATATTATCGTTACTAATATGGTGCCCTAATAGACATGGTATCAAATAGTCATAAAACCCCATTTCTTAGGAGGATGCTACATGTACTGGCCTGTACCACATACTTACAGAATGCTAAGTGGTAGGATTTTATTGGACTTTAAAAAAAAAAAAAGATTTAAAATAACCAATTAAATCTCATCTCTGTTAAGCTCCCTGACAATCTGTACAAACAACTTTAGGGCTTGTTCGATAGTATTTATGAGAATTGATTTTTTGAACGCTAAAAAGAAAAGTGGATTCCACCTGCGAGAAAAGAAGTCAAAAATGACGATTAAAATAGTGAAATAACGATAAAAAAATTGAACTTTTTGGTGAAAAATCAATACCAAACGTATACTTACTTTTCTTAGAAATTAACATACAAACAATGACTACATACGCATCTTTATGGCCAATTCCAGTTGGATTCATTACAAGATACTATTCCAAGAATAAGAATAGTGAAAATAAGTGCTTAATTTTGTAGGTGGGCTTTCACATTAGAAGTGTGTGACTGTGTGTAACCATTTAGGTTTTCCAAA
>NW_019230046.1:873712-875246 GCF_002742605.1 Olea europaea var. sylvestris
TTTATGAAAATATTTTATAAGATTGTTAGTTGTGATATATGATTTTTATAGCCTTATAATTGTGTATATTTCCCATAAAATAATCCATCTACTCAAACCAATCACAAAAGTGATTCCATAATCATCCACTATGAAAAATATCACACACCCTTTTATATAAGTGGATTTAATTCCATATTAAATCATGCCAATCCAATTCAAATTTATAGTCCAGAACAAAAAAATTCTAACTATTTATATAAATCTGGAACGGTAAACTTATATTAAATTCTAAATTAATTTATTTGGTCGTTAAGTTCAAATTTAATTTGAATTAGAATCTAATAATAAATTCTAAATTAGAGTCTAGTCTTAATTCCAATTCTGGACTTAACTAGGTCAAGAATCCGATTTTCAAATTCAGGATAAAATAGCATGAGGTGTCTAATTTAAGTTAAAATCCAATTTAGAGTCAATCTAAAATACCACACTTGGGAAAGATTATACTGTCTTGCGCTATGTTAAATAGACGCTAAGTAAAGATATTTTTCTCCTTTCAACTATTTCAATCCAATTAATTGTAATGAAGATTGGACTAGATGACTTGGTACTCGACATTTTGTTATTGGATATTGCACATTTCTTGAATATTCATTAATTTCTTAAAAACCCCAATTAGAAAACCACTGTGTCATGATCGAATATAGAAACTGAATATCGATCTATTGCTGCAATTTATTGTGAGATTACTCGATTAAAATACATTATGCAAGATTTGGGAATCAAACATTAATATCCTGCTAATTTATATTGTCATAACTCATGATAAAGGAGCACTTCATATCGCTTCAAACCCAATTTTCCATGAACGAACTAAATATATAGAATTTGATTGTCATCTTATCTTATATGATAAAAGTTAAATGAATGATCAACACAATTCATATTTCCACATCACAACAGCCTGCCAGCATTTTCGAAGCCTCTAACTTCTCACACAATTTTCTAATGTTGCTTGGCAAGTTAGGAACAACATGCATTGCAAATTCGAGGGGGAATGTTAACACTACTAAAAAATATAGCTTCAGGCACGGATTTTTCATTTCTATAACCTTGATATCCGTTACTATATACAGCTTGATATCCATTGCAAATTAAAGGAATACAAATCATGTCTATGCACACAATTTGGGATCTCCTTGAATTATGTACAGTCAATCTTAAGCACTTGTTTGTGAAACATTATTTCAGACTTTTTAATTTTCATACTCATTTTCAACCACACATTTACACAATAAAATATTTTGCATATAAATTCAAAACTTTTTCCTACTTTTTAACATGTTCTCCAAAAATATAACAATCAAAACTTTACTTTTCTCAAAATAATGTCCATCAAACAGGGGCAGGTATTTCATTAATAATTTGGTGTATCTTATCCTATGTTTGGTTTATGTTTATAAATTGCTTATAAATACTCATAAATTTTTATCCATACACTTTGACTGGCCCACTCATCGAAGTGTTAGATTCTATGTATAAATATATGCACACA
>NW_019230047.1:0-3258 GCF_002742605.1 Olea europaea var. sylvestris
CCTTTTCTTATCTTTCCTTTTTTTTTTTTTTCTTTTTTTTCCTTTTTTTTTAAAACTAGTGTAACACGCGGAATCCTAGCTGAAAATGGTCATTTATGTTTATTTGGGATCTAAGTGATACAAATGGATAATTGATAAAACTAATCCAACTTATATTCCATTCAAATTCATAAGTCAAAATCCAATTATCTATTGATTCACGTGGCCAAAATATTAAGTGGAAATTACAGGAAACCATACTATTAAAATCAACATTTCAAAAATCAAATCCAAGTTTTGTATATTCACAAATCAGAAATTAATTTAATTATTATAAATCAATATATTAATAATATTATTATAAATTAATTTATATTCACAAACCCTACCCTAAAAAGGACCAAGCCATTCTCTCCTCTCCTATCACTTTCTCCACCACCGTCTCCACTGTCGTCGAGTTGCCGCTGCAACAACTCCTCTTGTGTGAGCGCCGCTGCCACGACGACGAGTCGAAACGGAGCGATTTGAAGCTGCATCACAGGTGATGGTGTTTGTGCTGTCGTGATGGTTTGTGTGGTGGCATTTTGGGATTGTGGAGTTGGAGATTGGGTGAGTAATAGAGTTGCGATGTGTTTGTGCGATGGTGATGGTGATTGTGTGGTGGTTGATCTGACGGTTCGGGTAGTTTGTGTAGTGGCAGTGGCGGCGTGGTGGATTAGGTGATAGTGGTGGTGGTGCCTTCTCCCTTGGTCTCTCTTCTCCTCTCCCTCTCCCCCACTATCGTCACTGCAACACCTCGATTGGATGTACAGTGGTGTGAATAGTCATTGCAGCGCTGCGATTTTTTATTCGATCTACATAGTGCAGTGGTCGGCGACGGTGGTTCTTGTTGCAGGTGGTTTTATGTGTGGGAATGGCTTTGGTGACGCAATCTGGTGTTGATGGAGGTTGGCGGTGGTGCGGTGCTTTGGAGTGGTGGGATGGGACATGGGTAATGTTGGTGTTGTAGTAGTGGTGGGCAGCGTCATTGGTGGAGGTTGGCGGTGGGGTAGTGCTTTTGGAGTGGTGGAATGGGGACCCGATTGTGACGATTTTATTGGTTGATTGAAAGCTGTGACCAATAAATTGGTTAGTTTGTGAACACTGTGGTGGTGATGGTTTTGGCGGTGATGGTGGTGCTATTGGAAGTAGTGTTGAAGTGGTGGTCGTAAGTGTTGGTGATAGTCACAGATTATTTGGTTGATTGTGATCAATGAATTGGTTAATTTGTGACCAATAAACAATACGTGATCAATGAAAAAGATAAATTGTGACCAAAAAATAATGTGTGATCTAAAAGATTAATAATTTGTGATAATCTGATAAGTTGTGATCTATAATATTTGTGATTTGTGACCTGCAATTTTTTTATTCGTAACCGAAAAATAATATGTGACCTATAAAATTTTTGATTTGTGATCGAAAAATAAGTTGTGACCAAAAATTAATCCGTGACTAATTAATTTTTTATTTGTGACTGATGAATAAATTGTGACCTAAATTTTTTTTAATCGTGATCGTAAAATAATTTGTGATATAAAATTTCTGATTTGTGACCAAAAAATAATAAGTAACTAATTAAATTTTTAATTTGTCATCAAATTGTATGAATATGTGACCTAAATATATTTAATTAATTAAATCATAAATAAATTTTAATAAAAATCTGATTTTTGAAATTTGAATCTTGTTTTCTTAATTTTGAAATATACCATACTTAATCTTTTACTTATGAAAATTTTCCAAATATTAATTGTTTAATTATCAATAATTAAAATAACTTTTTTGCACTACAATAACCAAGGCTGAGCTTATCCGAAATAAGTTTTTCTCGAGTACAAAATTCGCCATTCAATATGAGTTTCGAAACAAGCGCAATATCGATAGGAAATTTCTCGTTAGAAGAATACTTGATTATTTGACCAAAAACTAAAATTTTTGACACAAGATTTATTTTTAAATTAGTCCCTCGATATCTTAAATTAACAAAACACGTCAATGTGAAATAGATGAAAATTTTATTTTCGATTGCTACAATTATCCACAAGCTAAAGGTTATATTGTGAAATTTCATGTTAAAAATGTGGTTCCACGTAATTTTCTTTCGTGCAATCATTTTTTCTCCCAAAAATTGAAAGACAAAGTGACACAAGTTGTAGGGAGACAAACTCCTCACGCGAATTAGCTCAAGGCATGACCCCTTCAGTCAATGCTGCAACTTCTTTGAGCCACTCTTTGACCCTCAGTCAAATGCTAGCTGCCGTCACAGTAAAAATGGGACCCTAAAGAAGTCAAGTCTCTCAGCCTAACTGGATATTTACATGACATATAGACCAGGGTTCGCCCAGCCAATCACAACATATATTTAAATTAGTGCAAATATATATATTTTTATCACAACATATGTTTTATGAAATATAAAGACGCCAATGAAAAAAACTAAAGATCATTTGTACTCCTTGAAAATTCCGTCTACATCACCATTCAATATTTCTTGAACTTCAGGAGAAAAGGGGGCATCTACCTATTACAGAGAAAAGTGTGATTTGATCTTTTATTATTATTATTATTATTATTATTATTATTTATCTCAATGTTGAGGAGATGTTTGATTTAAAACACTGGTTCAAATGAGTACACTATGCTAATGTGTCAGTTCAAATATTCATGATCAAGAAATACTAATCTCTTTTAGATAGGCTTTCCTCCCTTCTTCCACTCTATCTTGAAGAGTAATTAGGAGAAATAATAGAGAAATAATCAAATCTTCTGACGCCCAAAAAATACCATGAGGTGCTCTTGAGAAAAGGTCCGATTTGCCCATTCCTCAAAGATGTTTTTATTGGATCCTTATCCAACAAGATTTTTACTTCTAGTTTTGTAATTTAGATGGTATAAAGATTATGATTCTTAAGATAGTAGCTTCATTTTATAGGTCAGTCTACAATAATAACAACATAATGATCATCGTGCCCCTCGGGACATATTCTAGTGGTGCAAAGGACAAGAGTGAGGTAGTCTCAGCCTTGTTGGCAGATGCAGTGTGAGGGTTCGATTCCTGATATATGTAATTAGACTCTTTGAAGGCACCAGTGTACAAGCAAATTCTTGTTCTTTGACCTGTTGGGACACATCCCGCAATTTACCTCCCTCATAATACTCCAAGGGCGGGACGGTGAGAACTCTTAATGTTGGGGTTCAACCTTTTTTTTTTTTTTTTTTTTTTTTTTTTTTTTTTTT
>NW_019230048.1:0-3258 GCF_002742605.1 Olea europaea var. sylvestris
GTCGCCACATTTCCAAAAAGTACTTATGGGCCCGAAACGGACACCGTGTGCAAAAGTTATGCTCAATTCTTCGTACGCCGACTGGCCAAGCCTTCCAAATATAAAATTGCTCGTTCTTACGAAAAATGGCCGAAATCCCTCAAACGTATGGAGGAAGTTGTGAGTTCAATCCAAAACGGTCGCCACATTTCAAAAAAATACTTCTGGGACCAAAACGGACACCGTGTGCAAAAGTTACGCTCAATTCTTCGTACGCTGACTATCCAAGGGTTCCAAATATAAAATTGCTCATTCTTTCGAAAAATTGCCGAAATCCCTCAGACGTTAGGATGACGTTGTGTGTTCATTCCAAAACAGTTACTACATTTCCAAAAAGTACTTATGGGCCCAAAACGGACACCGTGTGCAAAAGTTACACTCAATTCTTCTTACGCCGACTATCCAAGCGTTCCAAATATAAAATTGCTCTTTCCTCCAGAAAATGGCAAAAATCCCTCATACGTCACGACGAAGTAGTGAGTTCAATCCAAAACGGTCGCTACATTTCCAAAAAGTACTTATGGGCCCAAAACGGACACCGTGTGCAAAAGTTACGCTCAATTCTTCGTACGCCGACCATCCGAGCGTTCCAAATATAAAAGGGCTCTTTCGAAAAATGACCGAAATCCCTCAAACGTATGGAAGAAGTTGTGAGTTCAATCCAAAACGGTCACTACATTTCAAAAAAGTACTTATGGGCCCAAAACGGACACAGTGTTCAAAAGTAACGCTCAATTCTTCGTACACCGAGTATCCAAGCCTTCCAAATATAAAATTGCTCATTCTTTCGAAAAATGGCCGAAATCCCTTAGACGTCAGGATGACGTTGTGAGTTCAATCGAAAACAGTCGCTACATTTCCAAAAAGAACTTATGGGCCCAAAACAGACACCGTGTGCAAAAGTTAAGCTAAATTCTTCTTACGCCGACTATCCAAGCGTTCCAAATATAAAATTACTCGTTCCTCTAGAAAATGGCCAAAATCCCTCATACGTTACAACGAAGTAGTAAGTTCAATCCAAAACGGTCGCTACATTTCCAAAAAGTACTTATGGGCTCAAAATGGACACTGTGTACAAAAGTTACGCTCAATTGTTCTTACGCCGACTATCCAAGCCTTCCAAATATAAAAGTGCTCATTCTTTCAAAAAATGGCTGAAATCCCTCATACATCACGACGAAGCGGTGAGTTCAATCCAAAACGGTCGCTACATTTCCAAAGAGTAGTTATGGGCCCGAAACGGACACCGTGTGCAAAAGTTACGCTCAATTCTTCGTACGCCGACCATCCGAGGGTTCCAAATATAAAAGTGCTCGTTCTTTCGAAAAATGGCCGAAATCCCTCAAACGTATGGACGAAGTTGTGAGTTCAATCCAAAACGGTCGCTACATTTCAAAAAAGTACTTGTGGACCCAAAACGGACACCGTGTGCAAAAGTTATGCTCAATTCTTTGTACGCCGACTATCCAAGCCTTCCAAATATAAAATTGCTCATTCTTTCGAAAAATGGCCGAAATCCCTCATACGTCACTACGAAATGGTGAGTTCAATCCAAAACAGTCGCTACGTTTCAAAAAAGTACTTATGGTCCCAAAACGGACACCGTGTGCAGTAGTTACGCTCAATTCTTCCTACGCCGACTATCCAAGCCTTCCAAATATAAAATTGCTCATTCTTTCGAAAAATGGACGAAATCCCTTAGACGTCAGGATGACGATGTGAGTTCAATCCATAACAGTCGCTACATTTCCAAAAAATACTTATGGGCCCAAAACGGACACCCTGTGAAAAAGTTACGCTCAATTCATCTTACGCCGACTATCCAAGCGTTCCAAATATAAAATTGCTCGTTCCTCTAGAAAATGGCCAAAATCCCTCATACGTTACGACGAAGTAGTAAGTTCAATCCAAAACGGTCGCTACATTTCCAAAAAGTACTTATGGGCCCAAGACGGACACCGTGTGCAAAAGTTACGCTCAATTCTTCGTACGCCGACTATCCGAGCGTTCCAAATATAAAAGTAGTCGTTCTTTCTAAAAATGGCCAAAACACATCAAATGTCACGATGAAGTTACGAGTTCTACCCAAAACAGTCGCTACATTTCCAAAAAGTAATTATGGGCCCGAAACGGACACCGTGCGCAAAAGTTACGCTCAATTCTTCGTACGCCGACTATCCGAGCGTTCCAAATATAAAAGTAGTCGTTCTTTCTAAAAATGGCCAAAACACATCAAATGTCACGATGAAGTTACGAGTTCTACCCAAAACAGTCGCTACATTTCCAAAAAGTAATTATGGGCCCGAAACGGACACCGTGCGCAAAAGTTACGCTCAATTCTTCGTACGCCGACTACCCAAGTCTTCCAAATATAAAATTGCTCGTTCTTACGAAAAATTGGCAAAATCCCTCAAACGTATGGAAGAAGTTGTGAGTTCAATCCAAAACGGTCGCTACATTTCAAAAAAGTACTTATGGGCCCAAAATGGACACCGTGTGCAAAAGTTACGCTCAATTCTTCGTACACCGACTATCCGAGCGTTCCAAATATAAAAGTGCTCATTCTTTCAAAAAATGGCCGAAATCCCTCATACGTCACGATGAAGTGGTGAGTTCAATCCAAAACAGTCGCTACATTTCAAAAAAGTACTTATGGGCCCAAAACGGACACCGTGTGCAAAAGTTACGCTCGATTCTTCGTACGCCGACTATCGAAGCGTTCCAAATATAAAATTGCTCATTCTTTCTAAAAATGGCCGAAATCCCTCATACGTCACGATGAAGTGGTGAGTTCAATCCAAAACAGTCGCTACATTTCAAAAAAGTACTTATGGGCCCAAAACGGACACCGTGTGCAAAAGTTACGCTCAATTCTTCGTACGCCGACTATCCAAGCCTTCCAAATACAAAATTGCTCATTCTTTCGAAAAATGGCCGAAATCCCTCATACGTCACGACGAAGTGGTGAGTTCAATCCAAAACAGTCACTACATTTCCAAAAAATACTTATGGGCCCAAAACGGACACCGTGTGCAAAAGTTACGCTTAATTCTTCTTACGCCGACTATCCAAGCGTTCCAAATATAAAATTGTTCGTTCCTCTAGAAAATGGCCACAATCCCTCATACGTTACGATGAAGTAGTAAGTTCAATCCAAAACGGTCGCTACATTTTCAAAAAGTACTTATGGGCCCAAAATGGACACTGTGTGCAAAAGTT
>NW_019230049.1:0-3257 GCF_002742605.1 Olea europaea var. sylvestris
GATCCGGGGGCGATTTAGTCATTTTTTGCGACGGAGTCGAAATGGGCTCAAATTTGACAGGTTGATCGTAAACAAAAATCGCATTGGGAGCAATTTCGTCATTTTTCGCGACGGAGTCAGAATGGGCTCAAATTTGAGAGGTTGATCGGGAACAAAAATCGGGCCGAGGGCAATATCGTCATTTTTCGCGACGGAGTCGGAATGGGCTCAATTTTGACAGGTTGATTGGAAACAGAAATCGATCCGGGGGCGATTTCGTCATTTTTCTCGACGGAGTCGGAATGGGCTCAAATTTGACAGGTTGATCGGAAACAAAAATCGCGCTTGGGGTAATTTCGTCATTTTTCGCGACCGAGTCGGAATGGGCACAAATTTAACTGGTTGATAGGGAACAAAGATCGGGCCATGGGCAATTTTGTAATTTTTCGCGACGGAGTCATAATGGGCTCAAATTTGACAGGTTGATCAGGAACAAAAATCGCGACAGGGGAAATTTCGTCATTTTTCGCGACGGTGTCGGTATTGGCTCAAATTTGACAGATTGATCGGAAACAAAAATCAATCCGGGGGAAATTTCGTCATTTTTCGCGACGGAGTCGAAATGGGCTCAAATTTGACAGGTTGATCGGGAACAAAAATCGCGCCAGGGGCAATTTCATCATTTTTCGCGACGGTGTCGTAATGGGCCCAAATTTGATAAGTTGATCGGAAACAAAAATCGCGCTCGGGGCAATTTCGTCGTTTTTCGCGACGATGTCAGAATGGGCTCAAATTTGACAGGTCGATCGGAAACAAAAACTGCGCCAGAGGCAATTTCGTAATTTTTCGCGACGGAGTCAGAATGGGCTCAAATTTGACAAGTTGATCGGGAACAAAAATTGCGCCAGGGGCAATTTTGTCATTTTTCGCGACGGTGTCGGAATTGGCTCAAATTTGACAGATTGATTGGAAACGAAAATCGATCCGGGGGGAATTTCGTCATTTTTCGCGACGGAGTCGAAATGGGCTAAAATTTGACAGGTTGATCGGGAACAAAAATCGTGCCAGGTGCAACTTCGTCGTTTTTCGCGACGGTGTCGAAATGGGCTCAAATTTGATAGGTCTATCGAAAACAAAAATCGCGCCAGAGGCAATTTCGTAATTTTTCGCGACGGAGTCAGAATGGGCTCAAATTTGACAGGTTGATCGGGAACAAAAATCGCGCCAGGGGCAATTTCGTCATTTTTCGCGACGGTGTCGGAATGGGCTCAAATTTGACAGGTTGATCGGAAACAAAAATTTATCCAGGGGAATTTCGTCATTTTTCGCAGCGAAGTCGGAATGGGCTTAAATTTGACAGGTTGATCGGGAACAAAAATCGTGCCAGGGGCAATTTCGTCATTTTTCGCGGCGGTGTCGGAATGGGCTCAAATTTGACTAGTTGATCGGAAACAAAAATAGCGCCAGGGGCAATTTTGTCATTTTTTGCGACGGTGTCGGAATGGGCTCAAATTTGACAGGTTGATCAGAAACAAAATTTATCCAGGGGCAATTTCGTCATTTTTCGCGACGGTGTCGGATTGGGCTCAAATTTGACCGGTTGATCGTAAACAAAAATCTCGTCGGGTGCAATTTCGTCATTCTTCGCGACGATGTCGGAATGGGCTGAAATTTGGCTGGTTGATCGGAAGCAAAAATTGCGTCGCGGGCAATTTCCTCATTTTTCGCGACGGTCTCGGAATGGGCTAGAATTTGACATGTATATCGGAAACAAATCGGGCCGGGGGCAATTTCGTCATTTTTCTGGACGGTGCCGGAATGGCTCAAATTTGACAGGTCGATCGGAAACAAAAATTGCGCCGGGGGCAATTTTGTCATTTTCGCGACTGTGTCCGAATGGGCTCAAATTTGACAAGTTGATCGGAAACAAAAACCGCGCCGAGGTCAATTTCGTCATTTTTCACGACGGAGTCGGATTGGGCTCAAATTTGACCGGTTGATAGGCAACAAAAATCGCGCTAGGGGCAATTTCGTAATTTTTCTAGACGGTGTCGGAATTGGCTCAAATTTGATAGATCGATCGGAAACAAAAATCGATCCGTGGGAATTTCGTCATTTTTCGCGACGGAGTCGAAATGGGCTCAAATTTGACAGGTTGATCGGGAACGAAAATCGCGCCAGGGGCAATTTCGTCGTCTTTCGCGACGGTGTCGGAATGGGCTCAAATTTGACAGGTTGATCGAAAACAAAAACCGCGCTAGAGGCAATTTCGTAATTTTTCGCGACGGAGTCAGAATGGGCTCAAATTTGACAGGTTGATCGGGAACAAACAACCCGCCAGGGACAGTTTCGTCATTTTTCGCGACGGTGTCGGAATTGGCTCAAATTTGACAAATTGATCGGAAACAAAAATCGATCCAGGGGGAATTTCGTCATTTTTCGCGACGGAGTCGGAATGGGCTTAAATTTGACAGGTTGATCGGGAACAAAAATCGCGCCAGGGGCAATTTCGTCATTTTTCGAGACGGTGTCAGAATGGGCTCAAATTTGACTAGTTGATCGGAAATAAAAATAGCGCCAGGGGCAACTTCGTCATTTTTCGCGACGGTGTCGGAATGGGCTCAAATTTGACAGGTTGATCAGAAACAAAAAATTTATCCGAGGGCAATTTCGTCATTTTTCGCGACGGTGTCGGAATTGGCTCAAATTTGATAGATTGATCGGAAGCAAAAGTCAATCCAGGGGGAATTTCGTCATTTTTCGCGACGGAATCGGAATGGGCTTAAATTTGACAGGTTGATCGGGAACAAAAATCGCGCCAGAGGCAATTTCGTCATTTTTCGCGACGGTGTCGAAATGGGCTCAAATTTGACTAGTTGATCAGAAGCAAAAATCGGGCCGGGGGCAATTTCGTCATTTTTCACGACTGTGTCGGAATGGGCTCAAATTTGATAGGTTGATTGGAAACAAAAACCGCGCCGAGGCCAATTTCGTCATTTTTCATGAGGGGGTCGGAATGGGCTCAAATTTGACAGGTTGATCGAAAACAAAAATCAGGCCTTGGACAATTTGGTCATTTTTCGCGACAGTGTCGTAATAGGCTAAAATTTTACAGGTTTATCGGAAATAAAAATTGCGCCTAGGACAATTTCGTCATTTTTCGCGACGGCGTCGGAATGGGGTCAAATTTGACCAGTTGATCGGAAACAAAAATCGATCCGGGGGCAATTTCGTCATTTTTCGCGACGGAGTCGGAATGGGAACAAATTTGACAGGTT
>NW_019230050.1:0-3256 GCF_002742605.1 Olea europaea var. sylvestris
TCACCACTTCGTCGTGACGTACGAGGGATTTTGGCCATTTTTCGAAAGAATGAACGCTTGTATATTTAGAACGCTTGGAGAGTGAACGGATGAAGAATTGAGCGTAACTTTTGCACACGGTGTCCGTTTTGGGCCCATAAGAACTTTTTGGAAATGTAGCGACCGTTTTGGATTGAACTCACCACTTCGTCATGACGTACGACGGATTTCGACCATTTTTCAAAAGAATGAGCACTTGCATATTTGGAACGCTTGGATTGTCGGCGTATGAAGAATTGAGCGTAACTTTTGCACACGGTGTTCGTTTTAGGCCCATAAGAACTTTATGGAAATGTAGCGACCGTTTTGGATTGACCTCACCACTTCGTCGTGACGTACGAGGGATTTTGGCCGTTTTTCGAAGGAATGAGCGCTTGTATATTTAGAACGCTTGGAGAGTCAACGGACGAAGAATTGAGCGTAACTTTTGCACACGGTGTCCGTTTTGGGCCCATATGAACTTTTTAGATATGTAGCGACCGTTTTGGATTGAACTCACCACTTCGTCATGACGTATGAGGGATTTCGGCCATCTTTCAGCAAAATGATTACTTGCATATTTGGAACGCTTGGATTGTCGGCGTACAAAGAATTGAGCGTAACTTTTGCACATGGTGTCATTTTTGGGCCCATAAGAACTTTTTGGAAATGTAGCGACCGTGTTGGATTGACCTCACCACTTCGTCGTGACGTATGAGGGATTTTGGCCATTTTTCAAAAGAATGAGCACTTGCATATTTGGAACGCTTGGATTGTCGGCGTACGAAGAATTAAGCGTAACTTTTGCACAGGGTGTCCGTTTTGGACCCATAAGAACTTTTTGGAAATGTACCGACCGTTTTGGAATGAATTCACCACTTCGTCGTGACGTATGAGGGATTTCGGCCATTTTTCGAAAGAATGAGTACTTGCATTTTTCGAACGCATGGATTGTCGGCGTACGAAGAATTGAGCGTAACTTTTGCACACGGTGTCCGTATTGGCCCCATAAGAACTTTTTGGAAATGTAGCGACCGTTTTGGATTGAACTCACCACTTCGTCGTGACGTACGATCGATTTCGACAATTTTTCAAAAGAATGAGTACTTGCGTATTTGGAACGCTTGGATTGTCGGCGTATGAGGAATTGAGCGTAACTTTTGCACACGGTGTTCGTTTTGGGCCCATAAGAACTTTTTGGAAATGTAGCAACCGTATTGGATTGACCTCACCACTTCGTCGTGACGTATGAGGGATTTTGGCCATTTTTCGAAAGAATGAGCAAATGGATATTTAGAACGCTTGGAGAGTCGGCGGACGAAGAATTGAGCGTAACTTTTGCACACAGTGTCCGTTTTGGACCCATAAGAACTTTTCAAAAATGTAGCGACCATTTTGGATTGAACTCACCACTTTGTCATGACGTACGAGGGATTTCGGCCATTTTTCGAAAGAATGAGCACTTGCATATTTGGAACGCTTGGATTGTCGGCGTACGAAAAATTGAGCGTATCTTTTGCACACGGTGTCCGTTTTGGGCCCATAAGAACTTTTTGGAAATGTAGCGACCGTTTTGGATTGAACTCACCACTTCGTCATGACGTACGACGGATTTCGACCATTTTTCAAAGAATGAGCACTTGCATATTTGGAACGCTTGGATTGTCGGCGTATGAAGAATTGAGCGTAACGTTTGCACACGGTGTTCATTTTGGCCCCATAAGAACTTTTTGGAAATGTACCGACCGTTTTGGATTGAATTCACCACTTCGTCGTGACGTATTAGGGATTTCGGCCATTTTTCGAAAGAATGAGCACTTGCACTTTTGGAACGCTTGGATTGTCGGCGTACGAAGAATTGAGCGTAACTTTTGCACACGGTGTCCGTTTTGGCCCCATAAGAACTTTTTGGAAATGTACCGACCGTTTTGGATTGAATTCACCACTTCGTCGTGACGTATTAGGGATTTCGGCCATTTTTCGAAAGAATGAGTACTTGCATTTTTGGAACGCTTGGATTGTCGGCGTACGAAGAATTGAGCGTAACTTTTGTACACGGTGTCCGTTTTGGTCCCATAAGAACTTTTTGGAAATGTAGCGACCGTTTTGGATTGAACTCACCACTTCGTTGTGACGTACGATCAATTTCGACCATTTTTCAAAAGAATGAGTACTTGCATATTTGGAACGCTTGGATTGTCGGCGTATGAAGAATTGGGCGTAACTTTTGCACACGGTGTTCGTTTTGGGCCCATAAGAACTTTTTGGAAATGTAGCGACCGTATTGGATTGACCTCACCACTTCGTCATGACGTATGAGGGATTTTGGCCATTTTTCGAAAGAATGAGCAAATGGATATTTAGAACGCTTGGAGAGTCGGCGGACAAAGAATTGAGCGTAACTTTTGCACGCAGTGTCCATTTTGGACCCATAAGAACTTTTCAAAAATGTAGCGACCATTTTGGATTGAACTCACCACTTCGTCATGACTTACGAGGGATTTCGGCCATTTTTCGAAAGAATGAGCACTTGCATATTTGGAACGCTTGGATTGTCGGCGTACGAAATATTGAGCGTATCTTTTGCACACGGTGTCCGTTTTGGGCCCATAAGAACTTTTTGGAAATGTAGCGACCGTTTTGGATTGAACTCACCACTTCGCCATGACGTACGAGAGATTTCGGCCATTTTTCGAAAGAATGAGTACTTGCATATTTGGAACGCTTGGATTGTCGGCGTATGAAGAATTGAGTGTAACTTTTGCACATGGTATCCATTTTGGGCCCAAAAGTAGTTTTGGAAATGTAGCGACCGTTTTGGATTGTACTCACCAATTCGTCGTGACGTACGAGGGATTTTGGCCATTTTTCGAAAGAATCAACACTTGCATATTTGGAATGCTTGGATTGTCGGCGTACGAAGAATTGAGCGTAACCTTTGCACACGGTGTCCATTTTAGGACAATAAAAACTTTTTGGAAGTGTAGCGACCATTTTGGATTGAACTCACCACTTCGTCATGACGTACGAGAGATTTCGACCATTTTCCGAAAGAATGAGCACTTGCATATTTGGAACGTTTGGATTGATGGCGTACGAAGAATTGAGTGTGACTTTTGCACACGGTATCCATTTTGGGCCCGTAAGTAGTTTTTGAAATGTAACGACCATTTTGGATTGAACTCACCACTTCGTCGTGACGTACGAGGGATTTTGGCCATTTTTCGAAAGAATGAGC
>NW_019230051.1:0-3256 GCF_002742605.1 Olea europaea var. sylvestris
ATTCTAATCGAATTTGACTTAAAATTCGCCAAAAATGAACAAACCCAAAGTTATCATGAAATCAAAATCCACTTTTCATTGACCAGATTCCAATCGAATTTGACAAGCAATTCGCTAAAAACGAACAAACCCGAAGTTACCATGAAATCAAAAACCAGTTTTCATTGACTCGATTCTAATCGAATTAGACTAGCAATTCGCCAAAAACGAACAAACCCGAAGTTATCATGAAATCAAAAACTACTTTTCATTGACTCGATTCCAATCGAATTAGACTAGCAATTCACCAAAAACGAACAAACCCGAAGTTATAATGAAATCAAAAACTACTTTTCATTGACTCGATTCCAATCGAATTAGACTAGCAGTTCGCCAAAAATGAACAAGCCCAAAGTTTTCATGAAATCAAAATCCACTTTTCAATGACTCGATTCCAATCGAATTAGACTAGCAATTCATCAAAAACGAACAAGCCCGATGTTTTCAGGAAATCAAAATCCACTTGCTCAATTCCAATTGAATTTGACTATCAATTCGCCAAAGACGAACGAACCTGAAGTTTTCATGAAATCAAAATCCACTTTTCATTGGCTTTATTCCAATTGAATTTGACTTGCAATTCGCCAAAAACGAACAAACCCAAAGTTATCATGAAATCAAACACCATTTTTCATTGATTCGATTCCAATCGAATTTGACTAGCAATTCGCCAAAAATGAATAAACCCGAAGTTACCACGAAATCAAAAACCACTTTTCGTTGACTTGATTCCAATCGAATTAAACTAGCAATTCGCCAAAAATGAACAAGCCCAAAGTTTTCATGAAATCAAAATCCACTTTTCATTGGCTCTATTCCAATTGAATTCGACTAGCAATTCGCAAAAAATGAACAAACCCGAAGTTATCATAAAATCAAAAACCACTTTTCATTGGCTCGATTCCAATCGAATTTGACTAGGAATTCGGAAAAAACGAACAAACCCGAAGTTATCATGAAATCAAAAACCAATTTTCATTGAGTGGATTCCAATTGAATTTGACAAGTAATTCACGAAAAACGAACAAACCCGAAGTTATCATGAAATCAAAAACCACTTTTCATTGAATCGATTCCAATCGAATTAGACTAGCAATTCGCAAAAAACGAACAAACCCGAAGTTATCATGAAATCAAAAACCACTTTTCATTGACTCGATCCCAATCGAATTAGACCAGTTCGCCAAAAATGAACAAGCCCGAAGTTTTCATGAAATTAAAATCCACTTTTCACTGACTCGATTCCAATAGAATTAGACTAGCAATTCTCCAAAAATGAACAAGCCCGAAGTTATCATGAAATCAAAAACCACTTTTCATTGACTCGATTCTAATTGAATTTGACTTGCGATTCACCAAAAATGAACAAACCCAAAGTTATCATGAAATCAAAAACCACTTTTCAGTGACTGGATTGCAATCGAATTTGACAAGCAATTCGCAAAAAATGAACAAACCCGAAGTTATCATGAAATCAAAAACCTCTTTCCACTGACTCGATTCCAATCGAATTTGACAAGCAATTCGCCAAAAATGAACAAACCCGAAGTTATCATGAAATAAAAAACCACTTTCCATTGACTCGATTCCAATAGAATTTAACTAGCAATTCGCCAAAAATGAACAAACCCGAAGTTTTCTTGAAATCAAACACCACTTTTCATTGACTCGATTCCAATCGAATTAGAGTAGCAATTCGCCAAAAATGAAAAAACACGAAGTTATTATGAAATCAAAAACCACTTTTCATCGAATCGATTCGAATCGAATTAGACTAGCAATTCGCCAAAAATGAACAAACCCGAAGTTATCATGAAATCAAAAACCACTTTTCATTAACTCGATTCCAATCGAATTAGACTATCAATTCGCCAAAGACGAACGAACCCGAAGTTTTCATTAAATCAAAATCCACTTTTCATTGGCTTTATTCCAATTGAATTTGACTTGCAATTCGCCAAAAACGAACAAACCCGAAGTTATCATGAAATCAAACACCACTTTTCATTGACTCGATTCCAATCGAATTTGACTAGCAATTCGCCAAAAATGAACAAGCCCGAAGTTACCATGAAATCAAGAACCTCTTTTCATTAGCTCGATTCCAATCGAATTAGACTTGCAATTCGCCAAAAACGAACAAACCCGAAGTTTTCATGAAATCAAAATCCACTTTTCATTGACTCGATTCCAATCGAAGTAGACTAGATATTCGCCGAAAATGAGCAAACCCGAAGTTATAATGAAATCAAAAACTACTTTTCATTGACTCGATTCCAATCGAATTAGACTAGCAGTTCGCCAAAAATGAACAAGCCCGATGTTTTCATGAAATCAAAATCAACTTTTCAATGACTCGATTCCAATCGAATTAAACTAGAAATTCACCAAAAACGAACAAGCCCGATGTTTTCAGGAAATCAAAATCCACTTGCTCAATTCCAATTGAATTTGACTAGCAGTTCGCTAAAAATGAACAAACCCGAAGTTATCATGAAATCAAAAACCACCTTCCACTGTCTCGATTCCAATCGAATTTGACACGCAATTCGCCAAAAATGAGCAGATCCGAAGTTATCATGAAATCAAAAACTACTTTTCATTGACTCGATTCCAATCGAACTTGGCTAGCCATTCTCCTTAAACGAACAAATCTGAAGTTATCACGAAATCAAAAACCACTTTTCATTAACTCGATTCCAATCGAATTAGACTAGTAATTCGCCAGAAATGAACAAGCCCGAGGTTTTCATGAAATCAAAATCTACTTTTCATCGGCTCTATTCCAATTGAATTTGACTAGCAATTCGCAAAAAAATGAACAAACCCGAAGTTATCATGAAATCAAAAACCGCTTTTCATTGACTCGATTCTAATCGAATTTGACTTACAATTCGCCCAAAATGAACAAACCCAAAGTTATCATGAAATCAAAATCCACTTTTCATTGACTGGATTCCAATCGAATTTGACAAGCAATTCGCCAAAAACGAACAAACCCGAAGTTACCATGAAATCAAAAACCAGTTTTCATTGACTCGATTCTAATCGAATCAGACTAGCAATTCGCCAAAAACGAACAAACCCGAAGTTATCATGAAATCAAAAACTACTTTTCATTGACTCGATTCAAACGAATTAGACTAGCAATTCACCAAAAACGAACAAACCCGAAGTTATAATGAAATCAAAAACTACTTTTCATTGACTCGATTCC
>NW_019230052.1:0-3256 GCF_002742605.1 Olea europaea var. sylvestris
TTTGGAAGGCATCGATTGTCGGCGTTCGAAGAATTGGGCGCGACTTTTGCACACGATGTCCGTTTTGGGCCCATAAGTACGATCCGGAAATGTAGCGATCATTTTCGATTGAACTCATGACTTCGTCTTGACGTATGAGGGATTTTGCCCATTTTTCGAAAGAATGAGCACTTTTATATTTGGAAGGCATCGATTGTCGGCGTACGAATAATTGAGCGTAACTTTTGCACACGGTGTACGTTTTGGGACCATAAGTACTATCCGGAAATGTAGCGATCGATATCGATTGAACTCACGACTTCGTCGTGACGTATGAGGGATTTTGCCCTTTTTTCGAAAGAACGAGCACTTTTATATTTGGAAGGCATGGATTGTCGGCGTATGAAGAATTGAGCATAACCTTTGCACACGGTGTCCGTTTTGGGCCCATAAGTACTTTTTGGAAATGCTGCTACCGTTTTGGATTGAACTCACAACTTCGTCGTGACGTATGAGGGATTTCGCCCAATTTTCGAAAGAATGAGCACTTTTATATTTGGAAGGCATCGATTGTCAGCGTTCGAAGAATTGAGCGTAACTTTCGCACACGGTGTCCGTTTCCGGCCCATAAGTACTTTCTGAAAATGTAGCGACCGTTTTGGATTGAACTCACTACTTCATCGTGACGTATGAGGGATTTCGCCCATTTTTCGAAAAAATGAGCACTTTTATATTTGGAAGGCATGGATTGTCGGCGTATGAAGAATTGAGCGTAACTTTCGCACACGGGGTCCGTTTCCGGCCCATAAGTACTTTCTGAAAATGTAGCGACCGTTTTGGATTAAACGCACAACTTCGTCGTGACGTATGAGGGATTTCGCCCATTTTTCGAAAAAATGAGCACTTTTATATTTGGAAGGCATGGATTGTCGGCGTATGAAGAATTGAGCGTAACTTTCGCACACGGGGTCCGTTTCCGGCCCATAAGTACTTTCTGAAAATGTAGCGACCGTTTTGGATTAAACGCACAACTTCGTCGTGACGTATGAGGGATTTCGCCCATTTTTCGAAAAAATGAGCACTTTTATATTTGGAAGGCATGGATTGTCGGCGTATGAAGAATTGAGCGTAACTTTCGCACACGGGGTCCGTTTCCGGCCCATAAGTACTTTCTGAAAATGTAGCGACCGTTTTGGATTAAACGCACAACTTCGTCGTGACGTATGAGGGATTTCGCCCATTTTTCGAAAAAATGAGCACTTTTATATTTGGAAGGCATCGATTGTCGGCGTTCGAAGAATTGGGCGCGACTTTTGCACATGATGTCCGTTTTGGGCCAGTAAGTACTATCTGGAAATGTAGCGATCGTTTTCGATTGAACTCATGACTTCGTCGTGACGTATGAGGGATTTTGCCTATTTTTCGAAAGAATGAGCACTTTTATATTTGGAAGGCATCGATTGTCGGCGTTCGAAGAATTGAGCGTAACTTTCGCACACGGTGTCCGTTTTCGGCCCATAAGTACTTTCTGGAAATCTAGCGACCGTTTGGGATTGAACTCACTACTTCATCGTGACGTATGAGGGATTTCGCCCATTTTTCGAAAAAATGAGCACTTTTATATTTGGAAGGCATCGATTGTCGACGTTCGAAGAATTGGACGCAACTTTTGCACACGGTGTCCGTTTTCGGCCCATAAGAACTTTTTGGAAATGTAGCGACCGTTTTGGATTAAACGCACAACTTCGTCGTGACGTATGAGGGATCTCGCCCATTTTTCGAAACAATGAGCACTTTTATATTTGGAAGGCATCGATTGTCGACGTTCGAAGAATTGGACGCAACTTTTGCACACGGTGTCCGTTTTGGGCCCATAAGTACTATCCGGAAATGTAGCGATCGTTTTCGATTGAACTCATGACTTCGTCGTGACGTATGATGGATTTCGCCCATTTTTCGAAAAAATGAGCACTTTTATATTTGGAAGGCATCGATTGTCGGCATTCGAGGAATTGAGCGTAACTTTTGCCCACGGTGTCCGTTTTCGGCCCATAAGTACTTTTTGGAAATGTAGCGACCGTTTTGGATTAAACGCACAACTTCGTCGTGACGTATGAGGGATTTCGCCCATTTTTTGAAAGAATGAGCACTTTTATATTTGGAAGGCATCGATTGTCGGCGTTCGAAGAATTGGGCGTGACTTTTGCACACGATGTCCGTTTTGGGCCCATAAGTACGATCCGGAAAT
Source organism: Olea europaea var. sylvestris (assembly GCF_002742605.1). NCBI lineage: Eukaryota > Viridiplantae > Streptophyta > Magnoliopsida > Lamiales > Oleaceae > Olea > Olea europaea. The sequence goes on from NW_019230052.1 coordinate 2,228, forward strand.
GTAGCGATCGTTTTCGATTGAACTCACGACTTCGTCTTGATGTATGAGGGATTTTGCCCATTTTTCGAAAGAATGAGGACTTTTATATTTGGAAGGCATGGATTGTCGGCGTACGAATAATTGAGCGTAACTTTTGCACACGGTGTCCGTTTTGGGCCCATAAGTACTTTTTGGAAATGTAGCGACCGTTTTGGATTGACCACACTACTTCGTCGTTATGTATGAGGGATTTCAACCATTTTTCAAAAGAATGAGCACTTTTATATTTGAAAGGCATAGATTGTCAGCGTACGAAGAATTGAGTGTAACTTTTGCACACGGTGTCCGTTTTGTGCCCATAAGTACTTTTTGGAAATGTAGCGACTGTTTTGGATTGAACTCACTACTTCGTCGTGACGTATGAGGGATTTCGGCCATTTTTTGAAAGAATGAGCACTTTTATATTTGGAAGGCATCGATTGTCGGCGTTCGAAGAATTGAGCGTAACTTTCTCACACGGTGTCCGTTTTCGGCCCATAAGTACTTTCTGGAAATGTAGCGACCGTTTTGGATTGAACTCACTACTTCGTCGTGATGTAGAGGGATTTCGACCATTTTTCAAAAGAATGAGAACTTTTATATTTGGAAGGCATCGATTGTCGGCGTTCGAGGAATTGAGCGTAACTATTGCACACGTTGTCCGTTTTGTGCCCATAAGTACTTTTTGGAAATGTAGCGACTGTTTTGGATTGAACTCACTACTTCGTCGTGACGTATGAGGGATTTCGCCCATTTTTCGAAAGAATGAGCACTTTTATATTTGGAAGGCATCGATTGTCGGCATTCGAAGAATTGAGCGTAACTTTTCACACGGTGTCCGTTTTCGGCCCATAAGTACTTTCCGGAAATGTAGCGACTGTTTTGGATTGAACTCACAACTTCGTCGTGATGTATGAGGGATTTTGCTCATTTTTCGAAAGAATGAGCATTTTTATATTTGGAAGGCATCGATTGTCGGCGTTCGAAGAATTGGGCGCAACTTTTGCACAC
>NW_019230053.1:0-3256 GCF_002742605.1 Olea europaea var. sylvestris
AGAATAGCAAGGGAATTGGCAGAGAATCAAATCTAAATCTGAATTAGATCTAGGATCCACTTCAATTGCAACAGCCAGTTTAACAAAGAGTTATCGCCAATGAAACTCCTATATTAGTTAGGAGATTATGTGAATCCAGTGCCATTTCTACCGAAAGAAAAATGTCCTAAAACGGATTGATTATAATAGTATAGTTGTTAATTTTCTATCAAAAATTCTAAAAGAAAAAAGAATTTAATCTAGATATTTCAAAGTTTTAGATTATTATTATTATAACAAAAATATTTTTATTTAATATAGACTATTAGGTAGAATTAGACAATTTTATTAACTCTAATATTTAATAGACATAAAATATAAATTTTCTTATTTAATCATATACATAAAGCATGCATGCATGTTCAGTAAAATGGACTTCTAATAGGCTATAGAAGGATCTAATATATACTCAAATTAAAATATGCCATTCGACTACGCTGGTCCTTTACTCAACTTGTAGACTTCACTCGAATTTTGAAAGCGTAACTCTCTCTCTCTTGTCCTATATCTTTGGACCTACAAATGAAATCTCATAAGCAAGACTCTAAATTCTATTTTATATACTCATGAAGGCTCTTCAACATCATCTCAATTAAAGGATGAAACTTATTTTTCCTCGCAAATTTGGCCTTTATATTTTATCAAAATATTTTAATAACAAAAGATTAGCCAGAAGGGGATAGAAATGTGAACAAAATGGGGCATAAAAATTCAGTTAAGCCTGGAATATCTACATTTAGAGTAGTTGCATTAGATTAATATTACTATGAGACCTTTGACAAATTCATCCGTATAAAGGAGAGCTTGAGAAGGGATGGGATATCCGAGTGACTAGTTTTAGAAATCCACGGGCATATTTTGAAGAGGACGGTTGCTACGAGAGTAATCATAAATTAAGAAAATATTTTTCATGGATAAATTAAGAAAATATTTTTCGAGCATACAAGGGCACGCAAAATATGAAAAGAAAATTTTATTTTCCTTCAAATACTAGTCAAGTTAGTATAATAATAATAATAATAATAATAATAATAATAATAATAATAATAATAATAATAATAATAATAATAATAATAATAATAATAATAAGAAAGTTTTCATAAAATATTTTTCATGGATAAATTAAGAAAATATTTTTCGAGCATACAAGGGCACGCAAAATATGAAAACTTTCTTATTATTATTATTATTATTATTATTATTATTATTATTATTATTATTATTATTATTATTAAAACTTTCTTCGATAGGATGGGGTCATTCAAATTTTTTAATTTTCTTCTTATTTTTGTGTGCATTAATAAATAATTCACAAATATTGCGGCTCATTAAAAATTAATAAACAATAGAAAAAGACAATAGAATTACATTTATTTTAAATATAAAAAATTGATAATTGCAACATAAATGCCTCAACAATAGGCAAAAATGAAGAAAAACGCATGAATGGAGCATTCAAATGAAGTGCAGGACCAGACAAATTTACAATGGAATATGACCAGATTAATTTTACATTTAAGTGCTTCTTAGCCTTTTCACTGAGCCATACACTTCTTCATTTTCTTGAGCTTGCCGCTTTAATGTATTTCGCTTTTTGTTCAAGAAATTCGTCAACCATACAGCAGAGGCTTTTGGAAATCTTGTGAAACGGCCATTCACGAAATCTACATAAAAAAGGCCAAATCTAACACTGTATCCTGCGCCCCATTCAAAGTTGTCAAACATTGACCATATGTAGTAAGCCTTCACATCTACGCCTTCACTGTAAGTGGAAGAATAATCATGAAAAATGAAATTATGTAATAAAATAGTCAATAACTTCATAATTTACAATTTTCATTGAGATCTGACGCATAATGATATGAGGGATGACTTACTCCATCGCTTTCTTAATGTAAAAGAGATGGTCTTGGTGATATCTAATCCTCGTCTCATCTAATCGAGCTTCTGAAATTGTTAGGGCCGTATTGTTCTCTTCATCCACCCCTACAAAAATTAAGTCATCCAATGAATCACATTAAACAAGTTAAATATTACCAAACGTTTCTTATCTTCCCAAAGAAAAATGGATAATTAAAATGCTATGAATTTACCATTCTCAGTAATGTAAATGACAGGATTTTTATATGTTTCCTTTAGATGAATCAACAGCTTGTAAATCCCATATGGAACAATATACAACCAATCTGAACCGCCCTGACATAAGAAATGATAATATTCTATAAGATTCGGAATAAAAGTGGAGTAATTCAATCTAGTTGCAATTATGACAGGATAGTCCACTACCAATAGATTGGGATAATTCAATCTATCTTCTATGTTATTTCTATGAAAAGATAAAGTTAAAAAGCATACCTTAGGACCAATAGGTATCCCATCACGTTCACCTACAAATGATTGAGAGAGTGAGTGTGACATGTTAATTAAGGTTAATTTATATCTATACATGAACAAGGTCCATATACTTACTCGATACTGCAATATCTTGATCATTCGAATAACTAGGTGATGTACCAGGTTCGCTAGGTGAATTGCTAGCATAAGAACTAGTGTAATAATTTATGCCTAGAAAATCATAAGACCCTTTCACCAACTTAGCTTGTTCTTGTGTAAATTGGGGAAGACGGTCTCCAACTAATTTTCTCATAACTGGCGGGTAGTCACCAGTTACTACAGGTCCTACGAACCTGAAAAATGGGAGAGGAAAAGGGAAATTGAGATGTGAGACAATTTTTATTTAATATATAAGCACAAAAAACATATTCTGGTGAACAATCTGTAGGCTTCCTGTGAAAAGATAAAATGTGCGAAGGCACTTACCAGCCCAACATAAAATCGAGGCCCCTCGAAGCAGCCTCTTTATCAGCTATGGTGTCAGTGAGTGGCTCATACCACTGAGCCACATTTGTTACTCCTATCTTGCCTCCTTGATGTGCCTACACGTGTTTGTATAAACTATTCAATACCGAATCTCCAAATTGTATATGAAATTTGTTTCATGATATTTATAATGTAGGCCAAGATTTACCTGATATCTTTGCTTGTAAATATCAACTGCTGCTGCATGAGAAAGGATCAAATGGTGTCCCACAATATATGGTTCTGTTCCCGGATTTCCGTTGGAGCAACTAGTTAAAGCATCAACTTTACATCTATGACGAGGGATAGCCTTTACGGGCTCTGTTGAAGTTGAACCACGACCAGGGGGAAAAGTACC
>NW_019230054.1:0-3255 GCF_002742605.1 Olea europaea var. sylvestris
TTATTAATTATGTCAGGTTGAAGAAACACTGGACAGAAAATTAACAAAGCAAAACCGCACCAGGGGCAATTTTGTCATTTATCACGAGGGTGTCGGAATGGACCGAAATTTGGAAAGTTGATTGGAAACGGCCTACGAAATTGGACTCCGGGCATGGGCCCAAGATCACGGGATTTTAGCAAAATTCCTTTGTTTGGGCCTCCGAATAATTAATTTCCCTATTAATTATGTCAGGTTGAAGAAACGCTAGATAGAAAATTAATAAAGCAAAACTGCACCAGAGGCAATTTTATCATTTGTTGTGACGGTGTCGGAATGGGCCGAAATTTGACAGGTTGATTGGAAATGGCCCGCGAAATTGGGATCGAGGCACAGACCCTAGATCACGCGATTTTAACCAAATTTCGTCGTTTGGGCCTCCAAATAATTAATTTCATTATTAATTATGTCAGGTTGAAGAAGTGTTAGACAGAAAATTAATATAACAAAACCGCACTTGGGGCATCTTTGTCATTTCTCGTGACGGTGTTCGCATGGGTCGAAATTTGGCAGGTTGATTGGAAACGGCCCGTGAAATTGGACTCGGGGCACAGACCCGGGATCACCGAATTTTAGCCAAATTCTTTCATTTGGGCCTCCGAATAATTAATTTCCGCATTAATTATGTCAGGTTGAAGAAGTGCAGGACAGAAAGTTAACAAAGCAAAACTGCACAAGGGGCAATTTTGTCAGTTGTCGTGACAGTGTCTGAATGGGCCGAAATTTGGCAGGTTGATTGAAAACGGCCCGTAAACTGGACTCGGGGCACAAACCCGGGATCACGGGATTTTAGCCAAATTGCTTCGTTTGGGCCTCCGAATAATTAATTTCCGTATTAATTATGTCAGGTCAAGGAAGTGCTGGACAGAAAATTAACAAAGAAAAACCACACCATTGGCAATTTTGTCAATTGTCGCGACGGTGTCGGAATGGGAAGAAATTTGGCAGGTTGATTGCAAACGGCTCGGGAAATTGGACTCAGGGCACAGGCCTGAGATCACGGGATTTTAGCCAAATTCCTACGTATGGGCCTCCGAATAATTAATTTCCGTATTAATTATATCAGGTTGAAGGAGTGCTGGACAGGAAATTAACAAAGAAAAATCGCACCAGGGGCAATTTTGTCATTTGTCGCGACGGTGTCCGAATGGGCCGAAATTCGGCAGATTGTTTGGAAATGGCCTACGAAATTGAACTCGGGGCACAGACCTGGGAACATGGGATTTTAGCCAAATTCCTTCGTTTGGGCCTCCGAATAATTAATTTCCGCATTGATTATGTCAGGTTGAAGAAACGTTGGACTGAAAGTTAACAAAGAAAAATCGGATTAGGGGCAATTTTGTCATTTGTTGCGACGGTGTCGGAATGGGCCGAAATTACACAGGTTGATTGGAAACGTCCCGCAAAATTGGACTCGGGGCACAGAACCGGGCTCTCGAGATTTTAGCTAAATTCCTTCGTTTGGGCCTCCGAATAATTACTTTCCATATTAATTATGTCAGGTTGAAGAAGTGCTGGACAGAAGATTAACAAAGAAAAGCCGCACCAGGGGCAATTTTGTTGTTTGTCGCTTGTCGCGATGGTGTCGAAATGGGCCGAAATTTGGCAGGTCGATTGGAAATGGCCCGCGAAATTTGACTCCGGGCATGGACCCAAGATCACGGGATTTTAGGAAAATTCCTTCGTTTCGGCCTCCGAATAATTAATTTCCCTATTAATTTTGTCAGGTTGAAGAAACGCTAGATAGAAAATTAACAAAGCAAAATCGCACCAGGTGCAATTTTATCATTTGTCGTGACAGTGTCGGAATGGGCCGAAATTTGACAGGTTGATTGGAAACGGCCCGCGAAATTGGGATCGAGGCACAGACCCTAGATCACATGATTTTAACCAAATTCCGTCGTTTGGGCCTCCGAATAATTAATTTCATTATTAATTATGTCAGGTTGAAGAAGTGTTGGACAGAAAATTAATATAGTAAAATCGCACTCGGGGCAATTTTGTCATTTCTCGTGACGGTGTTCGCATGGGTCGAAATTTGGCAGGTTGATTGGAAACGGCCCGTGAAATTGGACTCGGGGCACAGACCCGGGATCACGAAATTTTAGCCAAATTCCTTCATTTGGGTCTCCGAATAATTAATTTCCGCATTAATTATGTCAGGTTGAAGAATTGCAGGACAGAAAGTTAACAAAGCAAAGCCGCACAGGGGGCAATTTTTTCATTTGTCATGACAGTGTCTGAATGGGCCGAAATTTGGCAGTTTGATTGAAAACGGCCCGTAAAAACTGGACTCGGGGCACAGACCCGGGATCACGGAATTTGAGCCAAATTCCTTCATTTGGGTCTCCGAATAATTAATTTCCGCATTAATTATGTCAGGTTGAAGAAGTGCAGGACAGAAAGTTAACAAAGCAAAGCCGCACAAGGGGCAATTTTGTCATTTGTCATGACAGTGTCTGAATGGGCCGAAATTTGGCAGTTTGATTGAAAACGGCCCGTAAAACTGGACTCGGGGCACAGACTCGGGATCACGGGATTTTAGACAAATTGGTTCGTTTGGGCCTCCGAATAATTAATTTCCGTATTAATTATATCAGGTTAAGGAAGTGCTGGACAGAAAATTAACAAAGAAAAACCACACCATAGGCAATTTTGCCATTTGTCGCGACGGTGTCGGAATGGGAAGAAATTTGGCAGGTTGATTGCAAACGGCTCGGGGAATTGGACTCAGGGCACAGGCTTGAGATCACGGGATTTTAGCAAAATTCCTACGTATGGACCTCCGGATAATTAATTTCCGTATTAATTATATCAAGTTGAAGGAGTGCTGGACAGGAAATTAACAAAGAAAAATCGCACCAGGGGCAATTTTGTCATTTGTCACGACGGTGTCCGAATGGGCCGAAATTCGGCAGATTGTTTGGAAATGGCCTACGAAATTGAACTCGGGGCACAGACTTGGGATCATGGGATTTTAGCCAAATTCCTTCGTTTGGACCTCCGAATAATTAATTTCCGCATTGATTATGTCAGGTTGAAGAAACGTTGGACTGAAAGTTAACAAAGAAAAATTGGATCAGGGGCAATTTTGTCATTTGTCGCGACGGTGTCGGAATGGGTCGAAATTACGCAGGTTGATTGGAAACGTCCCGCAAAATTGGACTCGGGGCACAGAACCGGGCTCTCGAGATTTTAGCTAAATTCCTTCGTTTG
>NW_019230055.1:0-3255 GCF_002742605.1 Olea europaea var. sylvestris
CATTCACATAGCAGAAACCGGAAGCCTCACATTTCTTCGCGTGGTGCAATCCACCAGCCCAATTTATTGCGATGTCGCACTGTGTATGGTTGAATTTAACCGCTCCACCAATAGAGCCTCCAGCATAAGTTTGACAGAAGGAGTAAAGACCATGAAATACAGGGCAGTCATCACCAACATTAAATCTCCTCAATTGCATCATGTAATTCTGCTGTGTCTCTGGGGTGACCATTTTCAAAAACTTGACATAATCATCAGCATGAAACCTGCAAATATCTCTTTCTCGAGCAGGATTTGGCCTCAAAACAGTCATATTTTGGAGTAATCCATAATGTGCGAGGAGAGCATGAGTAATCCTCATCCTGTGGGGCTTCATTGGATGAAATTGCCCATAGTAGTAATTTCCAACCTCTGGATCGTAGTAGTAGGACACTTTTCTCTTCTTTCCATCTGCTCCAGATGGTAAGGAATTGCCACCGGTATCCATTTCCCACCCTGCAGTTTTAGCAAGGACAACTCGTATTAGAATTACATAACACAAAATAAAGTTAGCCCAAAACAAAATTAGCTAATTGCAATAGATATCTATTAAGTTACAGCCAAGACATGGAATGAGATGAGAAATAACAAAATTAGCTAATTGCGATAGATATCAATTAAGTTACAGCCAAGACATGGCATGAGATGAGAAATAACAAAATTAGCTAATTGCGATAGATAGCTATTAAGTTACAGCCCAGACATGGAATGAGATGAGATATAACAAAAATAGCTAATTGCGATAGATAGCTATTAAGTTACAGCCCAGACATGCAATGAGATGAGAAATAACAAAATTAGCTAATTGCGATAGATATCTATTAAGTTATAGACAAGACATGGAATGAGATAAGAAATATTTAGAAGTCTTGAAAGTACAAAACGTATTAGTTGATTAGCAATCGGAACTTTGGACCCACAATTTATCTTACTAAAATCGAGTAGCAAAAAAAAAAACTGTGTGTTGACTAAATATAAACGATATTAGATGTTAAAACCATACTTTGTCAAGAAAACCTGATAGCTCAAGTAGATGCTTTAGGTTTTAGGATTATTTTGTAGCCCACAAAAGTGATTTTCTGAAAACCCAAACTAAGCCTACATTTGAAAAATTCAAAGAAATAAAAATAAACAAACAAAAATTCTTTCACATTTTACTGATTTTAAATTTCAGCATCTCAGAAACAATTCCAAAATTGAGAATAAGTAAAATTGAATACAAAAACCAAATATAACCGGAAAGGAAAAGAAAAAATTACAAACTAGGGTTCTCGGAGATAATAATTAAAAAAAAAAAAAAGGGATTTTTACTTTCTGCAAAAGATCTGGAAACCCAATCCAAGCCTAGATTTGACAAATACAAAAATAATGATGATGATGATAATAACAATAATAAAACAGAAAAATCATTAACCTTTTACTAATTTCAAATGTCAAAATTTTATAAACAGTTCTAAAATCGAGAATAAGAATTAAAATTGAAGACAAAAGCCAAAGCTTACAACCTGTATAGAAAAAAATTGCATAAACTAGGGTTTTCCTGAGATTAAAAAAATCTTTTACTTTTTCTTTTTCTTTTTTCCCTTTTTCTTTTTCATTTCTTGTCATTGGAAACCCAAGTTAATCCTAGATTTGACAAAATACAAAAATAAAATAAAATAGATTCACATTTTACTGATTAGATTTCAGAATTTTAGAAACAGATCCAAAAATTGAGAATGATAAGTAAAATTGAAGAAAAAACCAAATCTTACAACTGCTAGGGTTTTCCGAGATGAAAGAAAAGGTGAAAGAAACAAAAAACAAAAAAATTATGTACAATAGATGAATTGATCGAAACTAGTGATTCTGAGTAAAAAATAACGAAAATTAAATAAAAAATTTATTTCATGTGAAAATGAATGATGCAGTGCATGTACATGCAACTGAAAAAATCAAGTGTTTTTTTTATTTGAATTTACTGATAAAGTACCTGAATTCAGGATCATTTTGATGGGCTCAGATTTTTTATTATTTTTTTCGAATTGAGTTCTTCCCTGACGGCATTTGGTGTTAATTCAAGTATTAAATGACAATTAAATCAAAGCGGAATTTCCAAAAACAAATAAAAGGACAATTAATTTCAAACTGCGTTAATTCAAAAATTGAACTATATGGTATAAATGGAAAGAAAAAAGGGTACCTGAAACTGTGAGCTGCCGTCAATGGCCTGGGCGAGGAGGGCTTTTCTTGAGTGTTTTATCAGATGAGGAATGAGTGCATGAACATGCATCGCGGCTATTTATATTGAGGCGGGTGCGTGGGTGGCTGAAGGGTGATGATTTTGATGATTGTCCCTCTGTTTGATTTTTATTTTTATTGAAAATACTTCTATAAAGGGAGATATGGTCATCATTTATAGTGTTACCTCATCACAATGTGTCTCGTTTTATGTTTTTTCCAATATTGATACTTGTGCGCCTAGGGATGGAGTCAGGCAGCACAAAATATATTATACTAGATTGGTTTGTAAAAATAAATACTTTTTTATGTAGAAAAAATATTTTATTATTTTTTCCTAAAAAACTAGAATAATGCTATGTGTATACCCACGACCTTACACCCCCTCCCCCCAATATGGAGGGGGCCCACAAATATTTTATTGTGTTTGAACCCCCTCCATGTGAAGGGAATGTAGTGTAAACGATTATGTAAACGTAGCATTGTCCAGAAAACTAATGGACTTGGAGCAAGTCTGGGCTTTCCCCTTTCCTCCGTCCCTGTGTGCACCATTTCCCTATGATCACAAAGAGAATGTAAGGATTCCGTAGTAATTCAAAGTAGTGTTTATTTCACGTCATCCTACTCTACCTAAGATGTGATGTCAACTACCGGCTTGTAAATCAGCATAGCCTAATCTTGATGGTGGTCAAGGTTCTCGGAACATAGTGCACGATCTAAAGAATAGTAGTTGAAAGTGACTCCACAAGTTGGTATCCATCGACAACATAAAGTCGAGTCACCTTACACGATGCTGTTGACGCACAAGATTCATTCAAGAATTTTCTAGGTGAGTCTTCTACTAAAGGACATCACTCGAGGTCTTATTAATGTCGACTGTCAAAGAGGTAAGAAAAAGGTCAACTTTTAACAGTAAGTTTAGCAAGCCAAATACCTCCTCCTTTAGGCTTATTTTTAGCAACAAATTTATCTTTAGTTTCAACAAAATATTTAATT
>NW_019230056.1:0-3255 GCF_002742605.1 Olea europaea var. sylvestris
CAACCTTTCTCTCACTCTTTACAATTCGACAACCAGCATTTCCTTCTCATCCATGCTCAACCTATTTCCTTCTCCTCCGTGCTTAACCTTTCTCCCACTCTCCACACTTCGACAACCGACATTTCCTCCTCCGTTCTCAACCTTTCTCTTACTCTCTACAATTCAACAACCCGTATTTTCCTCCTTTGTGCTCAACCTTTCTCCCAATCTTCACACTTCAACAACTGGTATATCATCCTCCATGCTCAACCTTTCACTTACTCTTCATAATTCGACAACCGATATTTCCTCCATGATCTTTACATTTTCCCCACTCTCCACAATTTGAAAACTAGCATTTCTTCCTCCTTACTTAACCTTCTCCCACTCTCTACAATTCGACAACTGACATTCCCTCCTTCATGCTCATCCTTTCTCCCACTCTTCATAATTCGACAACCGACTTTCCTCCTCTGTACTCAACCTTTTTCTCTATCTCCTAAATTCGACAACTGATATTTTCTCCTTTGTGCTCAATCTTTCTCCCACTCTCTACAATTTGACAGTCGACAATTTATTCTCCTTCGAGCTCAATGTTTCTCTAACTCTCCACAATTCGGCAATCGACATTTTCTCCTTCGTGTTCAACTTTTCTCTCATTCTCTGCAATTGGACAACCCACATTTTCTCCTCCTTCGTGCTCAACCTTTCTCCTACTTTCCACCATTCGAAAACCGACATATCCTCCTCCTCTATGCTCTTCAAGAAACTGTACCGTCTTTAGTGGAAGCGCAGCCAGGCACTAGCAAATGTATTAATACTGTGGTTAATTTTTTAACTCACAGCGATTCTTGTTACATAATTTAATTTTGTTTTTAATTTTGAAATTTTGCAGAAGCATCAGAAGATAGAGGAATGAATTAAAGATATTAACCAGTTATGTAACTAATTATTGCGCGAACTTAAAGAAAGTAAAAATGAAAACAGTATAATAAAGGTCTCAGTTCCTCCGTCTTACTTAGCTACTTGTCTATTCAATGCCATTTTGCATATGTTGAAATCATTCTTGGTGTATTCTATTGCTGCTAATTAATTAATTTGAAATAGATTTTGCGAGTATACTTTTACCGTGGCTTACTTTGCAAGTTGGAATCTATAAGTTCATTCTGTGGCGATTTTCTAAGTTATCCGATATGATTTTTTGCTCTCGAATTTATGCATCTTCATTTGGTCTACGCATGATGAAATCGTTCTTACTCAAGATTTCATTTGGTCATTTAGTTCCTGTGATTTTAATTAATTGTTACGGGATAATAGCCTTATTAAAGAACCGACAGATGAAGTTGTGTAGGTCGAGATGCAGAGCAAGTTCTTGATTATTCATATATGGTTCCCCTGTAAAGAAGGCTATGAGATCCTTTAAGAGGAAAAGAACTGCTACTACAACCCCACACGATTATGAAAAAGCCCACAAGTTCGTAAACTTCTCTTTGTTCAACCTCTCTACTATTCGACAACCAACATTTTCTCTCTTTTTCCCATTCTCTACAATTTGACAACCAGCATTTCCATTGTCATCCTCAACGTTTCTTCCACTCTTCATAATTCGACAACCGACATTTTCTCCCCATGTTCAACCTTTCTCTCTCTCTCCGCAATTCGACAACCGATATTTTTTCTTCTTCGAGCTCAACCTTTCTCCCATTATCTATAATTTGACAGCCGACATTGCCTCCTTTGTACTCAACCTTTCTTCTACTCTCCACAATTTGACAACCAGCATTTCTTTCTCCGTGGTCAAACTTTCACTCACTCTTCACAATTTAACGATCGACATTTTCTCTTTTTTTCCCATTTTTCACAATTTTACAACTGACATTTTCTCCTACGTGTTTAACTTTTCTCTAACTTTTCACAGTTCGACAGCCGACAGTTTATTCTCCTTCATGCTCAGTGTTTCTCCCACTCTCCACAATTCGACAACCGACATTTTCTCCTTCGTGTTCAACATTTCTCTCATTCTCTACAATTTGACAACCGACATTTCCTCCTCCTTTGTGCTCAACCTTTCTCCTACTTTCCACCATTCGAAAATCGACATTTCCTCCTCCTCCATGCTCTTCAAGAAACTGCACTGTCTTTAGTGGAAGCGCAGCCAGGTACTAGCGAAGTATTAATACTACGGTTAATTTTTTAATTCACAGCAATTCTTGTCATATAATTTAATTTTGCATTTAATTTTGAAATTTGACAGAAGCTTAAGAGGATGGAGGAAAGAATTGAAGAGATTAACCAGTTATGTAATTAATTATTGTTCGAACTTAAAGAAAGTAAAAATGAAGACTGTATAATAAAGGTCTCAGTTCCTCCGTCTTGCATAGCTACTTGTCCATTCAGTGCCATTTTGCATATGTTGAAAACATTCTTGGTATATTTTTTTACTGCTAATTAATTAATTTGAAGTAGATTTTGCGAGTATACTTTTATCGTGACTTACTTAGTAAGTTGGAATCTATAAGTTCATTTTTACGGCGATTTTCTTTGTTATCCGATATGATTTTTTGCTCTCAAATTTATGAATCTTCGTTTGGTCTTCACATGAGGAAATCGTTCTTACTCAAGATTTCATTTGGTCATTTACTTCCTGTGATTGTAATTAATTGTTACGGAATAATAGCCTTATTGAAGAACCGACAGAAGAAGCTGTGTGGGTCGAGATGCAGGGCAAGTTCTTGATTATTCATGTCTGGTGCCCCTGTAAAGAAGGCTATATGATCCTTCAAGAGGAAAAGAACGGCTACTACAACCACACAAGTTTGTGAAAAAGCCCACAAATTCGTAAACTCCTCCTTGTTCAACCTCTCTACTATTCGACAACCAACAAGTTTTCTCTTTTTCCCATTCTCTACAATTCGACAATCGTATTTCCATTCCTGACCTCAACGTTTCTTCTACTCTTCATAATTTGACAATCGACATTTTCTCCTTCGTGTTCAACCTTTCTCTCACTCTCTACAATTCGACAACCGACATTTTTTCTCCTTCGTGCGCAACCTTTCTCCCATTATCTATAAGTTGATGGCTGACATTGTCACCTTCTTACTCAACCTTTCTTCTACTCTCCACAATTCGACAACCATCATTTCTTTCTCCGTGGTCAACCTTTTACCCACTCTTCACAATTCAACGATCAACATGTTCTCTTTTTTTCACGTTTTCCACAATTCGACAACCGACATTTTCTCCTACGTGTTTAACCTTTCTCTAACTTTTCAC